>NW_020897694.1:33434260-33534328 GCF_003984885.1 Neopelma chrysocephalum | reverse complement strand
CCCTTCCCTTCCCTTCCCTTCCCTTCCCTTCCCTTCCCTTCCCTTCCTGTCATTACTATTTGTCCACTTGCTACATGAAATTAACCTGGTAGACAAAAGTGAGTGAGTGTAAGTACTTATTTCTGTGAGCTGACAGGTAGGTAGCAGCATCAGTGATGTGCTGCTTGGCTGAGACAACAAAGATACCCAGGACTCCTACCCTTCTGCTTTGGTTCTTAAATGAAACTTGAACTACATAGTTAGAGCTATATAGGGCCTTTTCACTGTTGTTCCGCAGGCCTATTAATGGTAAATACAAATCCAACACTTTAGTAATATCAAAATTCACTTGAAAAGAATATACTCGAAGACACAGTGTCTACTTCTCACATAAACCCTACAAAAACTGGAAGTACTTCCATACGTGGGAATATTTTTCAAACCAACATATGTACATTTAAGTGAGAATGTTTCTGGAAGTCAAGGGTTGTAACAGTATTGAGAGTGCCTCTCCATTCTCTTTGATAATTTCAGATTTTTTTAGTCAATAGTGTAATTTCATTATGCTGTAAGGTATTGGACCCATTGTTCAGATGAAGTGCTAAACTGAAAGGTGTTTTTCCTTCCTTCCTTGTTCTGAGACTATGAGGTTCTTAAATGTTACGTTAAGACCAGAAAAATTATTCTAGCCCTGTCATTAATCCCACAGAACATTTAAATTATTGAAGTATTTTGCATATTAATAAGTATTTAAGTGTTTTTTTAGTGCTGCATACATTATTACAAATTTAGACATGCTTTATAATCCTGTTGTTTTAATATATAAAAAGAGAAAGAACAATATATGTAACAAAGGTTCATATTACATCTCAAAGCACATCACAGTGTGATGCATAGTAATATTACATATATTGCTTACCAGTAAGTTTCATCAGGTTTTTGTTAATTTTAAACACTTTGTTTTTTCATAGTGCTACATATTGAGATTGACTTATAAAACATCTATGTGTTTCAGTATTCCCAGAACAGGAAGCATTTGCAGAAGGAGCTATCTGACATTTTTTAAAAAATTGTTACTGTTAACCTAACTCTGCAATAAAACCTCTCATGCTTAGGGTGGGATTGCTCTCAGTTTCAGGTGGCTAAATCTTATCTAGACATCTAATTCCCTTCTTAATTAATGAAAATAAGTAAGAACAAGCTACTTTTAAAGGTTCTACTCTTTTGCATGGGTATAGCATACACATCCTTTGCTCACATGCAAGCACCCTGTACCAATATGGGCCTTGCCTCACATGCCTCAAGATAGGCACAATAGAACACGTGTTATATCTGTCAGACCCAAGAAAATCCTAAATAACCCAGGGAGTCTCAAATGACATTAGCTACGTATGTATGAGCAACATTCACATTGTAATGAAATGCCCTACCTTCTTCTGTCACCTCATATAAATGGAAACAAGACAACTACAGCTAGTTTCAGTGCCCAGAGAGCCCACATTACTGACAGACATGATGCAGGACATAGGAGATGCCTGTGTCCACTGAAGTAAAAGCTGCAATGGGCCATGTTATTGTGTGGCATCTCCTATACCTCAGAAAAAAAATTTTTTAGAGCTCTTGACTGAGATCATCAAGAGAAGCTAGTGATTTGGGCACAGTAAAGGGTTTCAGTTGCTATGTTCCAGTTTCACAGCGTGGCCTTTGTATCTGAAGAGCAAAGCTGAAGGTACAGGCTTCTTGTAGGCTGGCCCACGTGCCACAGAGACCAACTCAGGTGCAAAAGCCTTTCCTTATTACCATATAAGGACCTTGACACCCAAGTCACTGTGTGAATAGTACTTCAAGAAGTGGGCTTTTAGACCTCTCTATTATTCAATTACTTGTGGAATTGGGGCCATCACGTTGCGAACCTGTGAATTTAGCAAATTGTTTTTAACTTATCATACACAAAATGAAAATAATGCCATTTCCTTAACTCAAAAGCACTGTAAGGAATAGTACAATAAAAAGTGGGAGAAAATATGGCAACAAGGCTCTTCTAAGTAACACAGATGAAACCTGCTTTTGTTCTTTCTGGATGCTAAAGAAGTCCATACCATCACACATTTAATTCATCATGTTAACCACAGACTGCAATAAAAAGAAGTTAAATCTAACACTGTTTCTTTAGTCCTAAACAATCTGTGAACATAATAATGTTTATTTGCAAACAAAAGTAATTTATATGGGGGAATTGGTAGACAGCTATTTAGATGCAAATGATTTTCAGACTTGAGCTGCATTGGTTTTGCTCTGTCATTCATTTAAACAAAAATGTCCTATGCACTGTAAGTATCTTGAGACACACTTCAAACAATCTCACAGCACATGCAGTTCTTCCTCTAAAGTGCTTGGATACAATGGAAATTAATACCAAAGAAACACCTATAAAAAATATAATTTCATCTTCTTAGACAAGCCAAATTCTGAACCTTTATTGTGATGTAAATTTGAGTAACATTGTAAGTAGTTCTGAGAAACATCAGCCTTAGTGTATCAAAAATTGTTTAATAATGAGCAGTCTTCTATTTACACATTTCATCTTTCTTATTCTATCTATAATTTCCTCTAGGACTGCTGCAAAGTTTCTGGTTGATGGCTAAGGGATCAAAATTATCTACTTACCTACTGAAATGTGGCCAAAAGGCTAATGAAATCTTTGGATAGCTTAGCAGGGGAGCAATGGTAAAGAAGCTATAGCAGTATTACGTGTGTCAGAGGACAGTCTTTACTAGAATAAGCCACAGGTCAGGGAGACACTTTCTTGATCATGATCAGATTTATTACAACCAACCACATCATCCTTATCCATCTCTGAAGTCAGTCATGATCCATTTCAAAATTCAATATTTTCCCCTTTATACTGTTGGAAGCTGGTTACAGAGGATCACTGATTGGGTATTTTCTTCCAGTACCCACTCCAATTCACTGAAGTCCACTCAACCATTTGGTCTGAAAATGACCAAATTTCATTTCTGTATGAAATTCTATTGCTCACAATTCAAGACAATGCATAAACATTGGAGAAAAAAACCCAACGAGATTGGCTAAAGGATTTCAATATGTTTTAGAGTGTCAAGGTGGGATGATTGCAAAAATATCCCACATGGCCAGGTCAATTGGAGACACAGTTTTGTAGATAACGAAGTTTCACTACATGAATAATGGAGATTGATCTTTTTAACTTATCAGTGACAAGTGAGGTGAGGGCTGTGTGGGGAAGAAAGTTTGAAAGCGCAGATTGTGCTATCCAGCATCATCCCAGCAAGTCAGAGACAGAGCAAGCCCATGAAAAGGTGAACACTATCCCAAGTCACGTGAGTCCCATGAGTCTCAGGAACTTCAGAGAAAGTCCACTAAGGTGGATCTGCAGGATATGAGCTACCAGTGCCCAGATGCCTGCCCCTCTCCTGGAGGTTTGGGGCAGGCCTTGGGGGTCCTAAACATATCTCTGAAAGAGCAGGTTGCTGTACTCTTTTTGGCACCACAATACTGCTCCTGCCAGCTCTGTTCCACTACACAAGGAACATGCTTGCTCTGCCCTCCAGTGATCCCTCCAAATGTTCTCCCAAAGCCAGGTCCAGGAAATGAAGGGCTCATTTGTGTCACCTTTCCTGTACTGCGGGTGCTGGAGAGGAGCCAGAGGCTCTGTCCACAGAAATACCCCGGGAAGCACATTTTCTCTGCTCCCTAGGAGCTTGGGATACATTCCTGGCTCACTGCTGGAAAAAAAACTACTACTACTACTACTACTCATACATAAGAAATTAAACTCTGGACCATCAGTAAAACTAAGAAGTTGGTTGTAGGTCAGGTTTTTACAGCAGTTTTCATTTTTCCTTCAAACTCCCTATGCCCATTCTGCTTTCTTTGCCTGCTGCAAGGCCAGGCAGGAACAGGAGGAGATAAGGGCACCCTTCTGTCTTCTCCCATCTCAGTCACATGCAGATTTCTGACACATATACATATATATTTACACTTATGATTAATTCCTGTTCCAAAGGAAAAGAGTAGCTAATCAGAGGGTGTTCTGAGCTCATGTGCATATGCTGTGTTCAAAAATCAGCAAAAAACTAATCTCAAAGCAGTGTGAAAACAGGTGGGGAGTGATATTAATGGAACTGGCAGCCTGTGTCTATGCAGGCAGAGGCTTCCTCTTCTGGGTAAATGTATGGCTGGTCCTGCTAGCCAGTCACAGGGCTGCCTGTGAACACTGGGGACATATTGGTGCCAAAAATAGTAGCTCGCTGCTGTAAAAACAGTGACAAACAAAATGGCGGTCGTTGTGTATGCAGTGGGAAGGGCCTTCTTGCTCTGATGTCCTTCTGGGAAAAGTGGGAGGGGCAGCTGGCAACCAATCAGAGGGCTGGCTGAGAGTCTGTGAGGTCTGACATATCACATGGAGAAGACCCCAGGGGCAAAAAGAGGTGGAGTGAGCAGAGCACGTGACCAGAAGATGGGAGGGACTCCACTTGGGAAGGGCTACAGATGAGTTCTGTTGACCTGCAGATACTTGTCACTGTGTTTTCCTCTCTTAGATTTCACACCGACTCAGTCAATCAGACCAGTTGATAAAATGATCCATGGTGCTATGGTCAGGTCATCTTCTGTGTCAGCAACACCTCTCTGAGTTGGTTTTTCATCACTGACTTTTGCCTAGTTCTACATAGAGGTCAAATATTATCATCTGCAGTAGGGGCAATTTCAAGTCTGATTCCTAAGGAATACTCAGTCTTCTTTTCTTTTGTCCTGAAAATTCTACTTTAGTCAACTCTCTTAACCTTGGATTTTCTTTTGTTGCCACCAAGGGTTTCCTATGAGCAACAGACAAAGTGCTTTATTTAAGTAGAAATGGATTAACCCACTGCATTATCTGTCTTGAAAAATCTGTTATCAATAAAAAGGTATTTGAGCAGCCTAGGTGCTCTATCTTTGGTACTAAACATCTTATTACACTCAATGTCTGTATCTGTGTTTCTTTTCTTTGAAATCTCTTCCAAGAGTTTGTAAAATACTGGTTCAAAGTAAGACATCTCTATTTCCTTGAATTACTGCCTTCGGTTCCACGCTTCTATTGCTACTAGTCTCGAGGTATCAAAATACTCCTGATATAAAGCATTAGGGGGAAAAAATAAATGAAAGAAAGACCCAAACATTCATTTTACAATTTCTTTTCTTAATTGTCTTCACAGTCTAGGACAGAGATTAGCAAAACTATCCAGTATTATACGCTTTGTAATGCTGCCTGAAGTAAATTTTGCTGTTAACCTTAAACATGATCATTTAAACTATTTTTCTACCTTATTTTTTCCCAAAATTTATAATTAATTTGAAAGAGGTCACTCTATTTTTTCTTTCTAAGAATATTTTTTAACAATTTTTCTCATGAAGCTTGGAAAATTAAATTCTTTCCCATGAGCCCAAATTGTATATTTACCCTTTTTTCACATATGTAGCTTTACATCTCTGTCTTTAATTCTCATAGAATCATAGACTAGTTTGTGTTGGAAGGAACCTTAAAGACCTTGAAGTAACCTTAAAGATCATCTAATTTCAACCTCCCTGTCATGGGCAGGGACACTTTTCACTAGATCAGCTTGTTCAAAGGGCCCATCTGTCCAAGGGCCCATCTCTCAAACTTGTCTAGGTCTCTCTGGATGGCATTCCTTCCTTCCAGTGTGTTGACCACATCACACAGGTTGCTGTTGTTGGCAAACTTGCTGAGGTTGCAGTCAATCCCAGTGTCCATATCACTGACAAAGATGTTAAACAATGCTGCTTCCAGTACCTGCCCCTGAGGAATGCCGCTCATCACTGGTCTCCACTTGGACATTAAACAATTGACTGCAACTTTAAATGTCACCATCCTGCCAATTTCTTATCCACCAAGTGGTCCGTTATCTGGCTCAGTCTTTCCTTTTGTTGCCTCCCTTGCAGACTCAATGTATTTTCTCTCCAAAGTTCTGGGCATATGTTGACAATACTTTTTAAATGATCACAATCTGAGAAGAACTATTCTGAAATGCAATTCAGTTGATTGTTAATAGTAGTCATCAGAATACTTTGTAATTATTCCTGTGAGAATACTTCTATAGATTACATGAAGGGATGATTGCAGAGGAAAATAATGACTGTCTTGAGTGCCTGTTATTTATCTGGAAAGCATTTTTTAATAAAAGAAAAGTTTCTAGCATACATTATGTAAATGTTGCATTGTTTTCAGTCCTTTTTCTTAGCTTCTCTTCTATCCAATTTTCTAAAATACTTGCCTTTGTTTTTGAGTGCCACTACATCTAGAGATGCAGAATTCAAGCAATTTGTTCAACTAGTTCTACTGGAGAAAGCAAGACCATGTGATCTGGGAACTTGTCACACATATACTATTTGGCTTTGTTTCTTACCATAAATTAAATATAAATTAATTTCTTTCATATTTCAGTCTGGCATATTGTTGTGATTTAACCCCAGCCAGCAACCAAGTACCACGTAGCTGCTCGCTCACTACCCACCAGTGGGATCAGGGAGAGAATCAGAAGGATAAAAGCCAAAAAACCTGTGGGTTGAGATAAAGACAGTTTAATAGGGAAAGCAAAAGCTGTGCACACAAGCAAAGCAAAACAAGGAATTAATTCCCTGCTTCCCATGGGCAGGCAGGTGTTCGGCCATCTCTAGAAGAGTGGGCCCCCAACACACATAAGACAAATGCCATCACTCCAAACATCCCCACTTCTTCCCCCCACTTTATATACTAAGTATGATATCCTATGGTATGGAATATCCCTTTGGCCAGTTGTGGTCAACTTCCTGACTCTGTCACCTTCCAGTTACCTCTGCACCCTCAGTCTGCTCTCAAGTGTGGCAGTACCAAAAGCAGAAAAGGCTTTGGCTCTGTGTAAGTACCGCTCAGCAATAACAAAAACATCTCTATATTATGATCACTATGTTCAGCACAAATCCATAACACAGCCTCGCACTAGCCATTGTCAAGAAAATTAACTCTACCCCAGTCTAAACAAGCACACATATGAACATCGACATGAGCGTTGGATAGCAGAATGAGTTAGTGAGCTAGTACTGAAAGTTTTGAAGTTTTTTTACTTACTCATCCTAAGACTAGAAGATGAAAATATGCATTGCCTATTTTGTTCTTGCAACACAACCTAATAATACCTTTTTTTTTCATAGAAATACTAGTACAATGACATAATCCTTACGGGACTCCATAGTCTGTCAACTCTATTATTATCATCAGACTAATGGGTAAGGTCTTTAATGACGTCATGCATGTTAAGCCAGTAGGAATTCCTCTGCAATGTTCTGAGTTATTCTTCTACCCAGTTTTCTTTGGCTTAAAGGAAGCTCATCAATGACTCTCTCCTCCTGAACAGAGATACATCTATTTCTGTCAAATTTTGCCATCTCTTCCTTCCATAACTGATTGCACTCTCAGAAATCAAGTAGGTGAGGCAGAAGGCCAGCTTGGCTGAGCAGGGATCTTCTCTCAGAAATAAGGGAAAAAAAGAAATGTGTATACCCATTGGGAGCAAGGTCAAGTGACATGGGAAAAATTCAGAGATTCTGCCTGTTGCTGTAGGAAGGAAATTTGTGTGGTCAAAGCTCAGATGGAGTTGAAGCTGGCCAGAAATGTGGGGGACAATACAAAGAGTTTTTTCAAATACATTAATGGCAATAGGCAGTATGGAAATATCAGCCTGTTACAGGGTGAGGATGGTCACCTCACAAACAGGGACAGAGACAAGGCAGAGGTGTTTAACGCTTTCTTTGCCTCTGTCTTCAACACAGATGACAGACCAGGGGGGTCTCAGTGCCCTAAGCTGGGGACTACGACTGCAAGAATGATCAACTCCCAGTTGACCCTAAGATTGTGTGGGATCTGCTGCTCCAGCTGGATCCCTACAAAACTATGGGACCTGATGGGATTCTTCCAAGAATCCACAAAGAGTTAGCTGACATCATTGCAAAACATCTCTTCATGATTTTTGAGGGGTCTTGGGAATCCAGAGAGGTTCCAGCTGACTGGAAGCTGTTGAATGTTGGCCCAGTTTTCAAGGAGGGCAAGAAGGAGGACCCCAGAAACTACAGGCCTGTTGGTCTCCCTTCAGTGCCTGGAAAAGTTATGGAGAAGATTATTCTGGGAAGAATTGCAAGACACCTGAAAGACAACACAGTAATTGGTCACAGCCAGCACAGCTTCATGAGAGAATAGTCCTGCTTATCAAACCTGATTTCCTTTTATAACAAGGTAACCCACCTAGTTGATCAAGGGAAACCGGTGATGTAATCTTTTTGGATTTCAATAAAGCTTTCATTACTGTCTCTCACAGTGTCCTGGACAAAATTTCCAGTTCACGGATGGATAAACACATCATGTGGTGGGTGAGCAATTGGTTCATGCGTCGAGCACAGAGGGTAATAGTGAATGGGGTGACATCAGACTGGCAACCTGTCACTAGTGGGGTTCCACAGGGCTCCATCTTGGGCCCTGTGCTCTTCAACATCTACATGAATGACTGGGATACAGGACTGGAAGGGATACTAAGGAAGTTTGCAGATGATACAAAACTGGGAGGAGCTGTTGACTCGCCTGAAGGCAGGGAGGCCCTGCAGAGAGATCTCAACAAATTAGACAGCTGGGCAATCACCAGCCATATGAACTTCAACATGGGAAAGTGCCTGATTCTGCACCTGGGATGGGTCAACCCTGGATGTACATACAGACTGGGGAATGAGATGTTGGAAAGCAAGTGTCATAGAAAGAGACCTGGGGGTCCTGGTCGATGGCAAGTTGAACATGAGTCAGCAGTGCCCTGGCAGCCAGGAGGGCCAACCATGTCCTAGGGGGCATCAGGCAAAGCATCACCAGCCAGTCGAGGGAGGGGATTGTCCCGCTCTGCTCTGCACTGGGGAGGCCTCACCCTGAATATTGTGTGCAGTTCTGGGCACCACAATACAAGAAAGATATAAAGCTATTAGAGAGTGTCCAAAGGAGGGCAATGAAGATGGTGAAGGGCCTTGAGGGGAAGCCGTATGAGGAGCAGCTGAGGTCATTTAGTCTGTTCAGCCTGGAGAAGAGAGATTGAGGGGAGACCTCATTGCAGTCTACAATTTCCTCATGAGAAGAAGAGGAGGGACAGATACTGATCTCTCCTCTGTGGTGACCAGTGATAGGACCCAAGGGAATAGCCTGAAGTTGTGTCAGGGGAAGTTTAGGTTGGATACTAGAAAAAAGTTCTTCACCCAGCCAGTGGCTGGACACTGGAAGAGGCTCCCCACGGAAGTAGTCAAAGCACCAAGCCTGACAGAGTTCAAAAAGCACTTGGATGATGCTCTTGGGCATATGGTGTGACTCTTGGGGATGGTCTTGTGAAGGTCTAAGAGTTAGAGTTGATGATCCTTGTGAATCCCTTCCAATTCAGCATATTCTGTGATTTCCGAGACTTAAAAATTGTAAGGGAAATGAGATATTTATCCTGATATGAAAGATTTGGCTTATATTCACAATTTCCACCCTGGAACATGTTATTGCTGAATAAATCAGGTTTGCTTCTGCCATCAAAGAACTTAGTCAGCCTTCCTCTGAGCTAAATACAGTGCTCAGCAGAGCCTGACATCCTTAAAATGTGGGGATTTTCCAGCTACAGGCAAAACTCCTTCACTTTCTCCTCCTTAGGAGCTCACTGTAAACTGAACAAAGGTCTGTGTGTCTGTGTGCATGTGCTTGGGTCCAGGGGTAAGCCGCTGAGACTTGACCTCAGGAAAATGTGACTCTGCTCTGGTCTGGTGCAATTCCTCTGAATCTTCAAAGACTCCAGCTAGACACTAAGTCCAGCAAACTTGGATAAATGGTATGCTTGGAAAGTAAATATGTAATTGAAATGATAAATTAAACCATAGTTATTTATAGTCTTGTACCTGTCAGTCTTAACAGGTCAGCTTCTTTCTAAAAAGGCAAAGCAGAAAAGTGAAGAAAGGAAGCACTGATTACTTGCAGAATGAATAGAAAATTCATGCACAGCCTGTTTACCCAAGGTGGAGAGAGGCAGAGAGTAATGTTCAGCTTTGCTAAGTATTGAGGATAAATTTCCTAAATAGCTAGGTCACTCTTAGTCAGGGAAAAAAATCCCTACTAGCACAAGACCTACTCATCCTTACAGTCTTGATTTCCCAGGGATGAAAGGTTGTGGTGTCCCCAAACGTTCAATACTGGTCCCATATTGCTTAAGTTATTCATCAATGACTTGGATGAAGGGGCAGATACCTCCTCAGCAAGTTCTGAGGAGGTATCCACAAAGCTGGGAGGGGTTGCTGATATCCCAGAGTGCTGCGCAGCCCTCTAGGAAGATGACTAGGGGACTGGAGCATCTCTCATATGAGGAAAGGCTGAGGGAGCTCGACCTACTCAGCCTTGAGAAGAGTTTTAAATGAGTGAACTATGCCCACATTGGTTTTTCCACAGGGAGAAAAATAGTGTATTTAAGCTCTCCAAAGTGTGGAACTAACTATTCTATTCTAACTTGGTTTATGAGCTTTTCAAAGAGGTGCATAGCTGGGTGTCAGAATATACTGATGGCATTTATGTATACAGGGTGGTAAAGTCTAGGTCTGATTGCAAGAAATTGCTGGAAGACCTTGAAACCAAGTACCTGGGGGATAGAAAAAAACCAGCAGATATAATTTAATGTAGCAAACTCACAGTAGTGTAGAAAGGACAAATGAATTTACAAATAAAATGCTGGACTCTGAGCAGATCATTACTCTGTGGAGGATTAACCAAATCTTTATTTAAAAATAGCACGAATTATCCAGTTTGATGGATCTGTTATCATCTGAGTCAGTGGTTAATTATTCTCTGAAGTTTTTTATACTTGCTTTTTGGATATGTCTACTGTCAGCTCTAGGTCATTAGATTTTTTTCCTTTGTTTGCCTCTGTTACCAAATATTTCTCTCCCATGTTTTTAGTTCTATGAGCAGTGACCAAAAACCTTCTTTTCAAGGCCCTTGCTGAGGAGAAGACAGGACCTGAGCCCATTAGCCAGGGACTTCCACCTCCCCTCACCACCCCTCAGGGAACCTCATGGACCACTGCAATGGTCCCTTCACCCAGCCACAGGAGTCACTCGAGTAGGAGCAGAGCAAAGAGCCAGCTGAGCAGTGGCAGAGAGGAAAAGCAGGAGGAGGTGCAACCGTAGGGGGACTTTGCCTGGTGGAGAAAACCATACTGCATTTTTTTCCTTAAATTCCACTGTCCACTTGTGCTCATTCTGCTGTCTTTGCCTGGTGCAAGCCCAGGCAGGAATGGGGAGAGATCATGGTACCCTGTATCTTCTCTTTCCTCACAAAGGCACATGACGATTTCTGACACTTTCCAGTAGCCTGTTAATGCCCCAAGAATAGAGAAACACATTCAGCACTAGCTTGTTCCCCATATAATGGTCTCATAGACAGCTGTAAGCTACCCAGCAGCCGTGGACAAAGGGACCTTCCTCTCCTCAAACTGCATGAAACTTTCCTCAAAATAAAGTTTCCAATTCATGGGTCCCTTTGGTCAGTCCTTTTGGTCCCATCCAGAAACTCTTGTGGGACTTTTCCTGATTGTTCCCAGGCAAATTTTTTCTGAAGTTGACATTTTGTTTTGGTTTTCAATTTCATTTTTTTTACCATATAGCTTTTTAGCTGTTTGTCGAAGTAGTTCCTTATGACCAGGAAGATGTCTTTAACCAAGAAAAGACTTGCAAATACACAGAAAAATTTGAGAGATTCTGAGACATGGGATTACAGCTGTTTTTACCATTTCTAGTTTTATTTGCTATTTCCTTTTGCAATTTATCCAGTTTGGTAATAGCTGAACCCATGAACCAGATTGTAGTACTAGTACATACATCCTAAAATGAAGAGGAAGTCACAAAGCAGAAGTCTGGTCATGAATCACTTATTTAATATCTGTAACATTTCCTTAACAAAATTTAATTATTCGACAAGTCTAAAATAAATGCATTAATGAATAGGAAGACAGTTGTGGGACTGAGACCATTCTGAACTGGCAGTATGTCACGTACCTCATGATGGTTGCAATCTTCTTTCAGTTTGTATACAGTCTGTAATATGAAGAATGCATTTTCTTCCCCTATCTAAAATAGAACCTGAAAATCAGCCTGTAACAATATTTAAATAGACTGATGATAAATTACCTTTTTTTTCTTTTGGGTCAAAACCAGTTTTCTCAACAGTTTTGTGCCTAAGATCTCAAAATAAGGAGACACAAGGAAATGGAAAATAATATGTTTACCTTGAAACTCACAGAATCTTTATTTAAGCCTGGTTTTCTTTTTAATTTTGAGTCATATATTTAATCTACCTCAAAAAGTGGGGACTGCAACCAAACATTACTTCAGTACAGCATTACACTTTGAAGAGCTAAAGATCCAAATCCAGCTTGGTATCCCATGTCTGTTTCAGGGCTCTTATCAGTGACATTCAGATGAATTAAAATGTTGGCCTTAGTTGATTTTGGCAATGAAACAGCAGTGTTACCTACTTAGTCATTACCAAATGAATATGATGAGGAATTGTAATCCAAGCAAATCATACAACAGGAATAAACAGGAGAAGAGAAAATAAAGAAGGCGAAAGATATAAGGAGTTTGTTTAGTGATAATGGCTGTGAATTGCTGATGTCCATCCAAAAGAACATACAGCAGTGTTGCAGATTTGTTGGCAATCCAGCAGAGGCAGATAAAAATAAATGAAACTTAAAATAGATAGATGTAAAGTAGTATATTCATGGAGAAAAAATAATTGGCAGAGATAGAAAACTAGAAATTGTTGTTTAGAAAAGCAGTAATGGAGAAAACCAAGCCTAGAGCTATAATAAATATATTAAAAAGAAGCTCACAGTGAATTGTCATAGCAATGTAAATAAATGCCAATCTGTGCTGCAAATAAACAAAAAGGATCCCTCCTAAAACAAAAGAAGTAATCATAATTCTGCTCAGTCCCTCTCTGACTGGAAGATACTTGTAATAAAGTTTCATTTTATATGTCTCTATTGGACCCTTGAGTGTAACATATAAACTAATGGCACTGTTTCTCTTTTTAAAAAGACAAACTAGTGTCATATATATGTATATGTTTATCCATATATATACGCTCAGTAACATGGCAGAAAAGAGGCAGTGGTAGAATTGCCAGCACTTCTTTGGAAACATTCACAGATGACTGTTACAAACTGATTTTGAGGGACAGTGATATTTCTTTGCTGCAAAAGTTCCACTAGAACTAGTGTACTAAATCCTTGTTTAATAAAAAAGCCTGTAGCAGCCAGTCAAGGAACTAGTGATGTTTAGGGTTTTTATTTAATAGTGTCCTAATGAACTGAGGAGAATCAGTCAATCAAAGATACAGTTAGCAGAACACCTTACTATTCAGTTTCCCAGATGTGATTAGAAGGCAAAGAGATATTCACAGTAAGCTCCTCAGATTTCAATCATTCTTCCCTGGTAGTATCTAAGATGGGACTGACAAGCTTCGCAATCATGATAAGGATGTCCTGCCAAAAACATTTGTGAGACACACTCCAAAATAAGTATCCTGAGGTCACAAGATTATTAGACCTTGGATGGGGATCAGTGTGCAGAGCGCAGAGGTTTGCCGATGACGACACAAGGTCTCTTCTCTCTTCTTTCTCTACACTAGCCCGTCTGATCACGAAATGTGTTTGGGATCTGTTCCCAGTAGATTTCTTCCAGGGAAGTTCTTCTTGCTTGGAGAAATAGAGCTACCATCCCCAATATTGACTTTTTCTGGGTTTCTGTGTGCACAGCTGTTCCCTGCTTGTGCTTTGCTTGAAAGCATCTGCAGGGAACACCTCCCTGTCACCAGAAAAGGGAGTAAGGATGAGCGGAAACTCTACTTTCCCTTACCTTTGTAAGTAAAGTACTCATGGAGGCAGCATTACCTCAAGGGATGGGCATGGGGAGAAGAGAGAGGAAGAAGAGTTGCAGTGCTTAGTGAAGCTCCATCAGGTAGTATGTCACAAGTATGGGAATAGTGGTATTACCAGTAGTGTGAGATACATGAATTCCCATTATCATTTCATGCATTTATAAATATGAGTGTGGAGGGCCATTTAAAAATCAATACCAAAAACCACATAAATTTGCTTATATATAAAACCTTTGACAATATATATAACTAGACTCACCATTCCCTACCGAACCTGGGGGATATAAACCTATTACAGCCCAGGTTTAATTTGCCAGGTCTTGGTTGTTTTTATTCTCTAGTCACAAGCACACTGCTTCAGTTCATGCCACCCATGATTGTCCCATCACAGATTAGACCATATGCTATCTGCAACTATCACAGTAAATCTGTGTCACTTTCTCCCTTCTGTTAGCAACGACAGTGGAATCCCATCCAAAGAGCTTTCCAAAAGCAACATTTGAGTAACTACACCAAACGCTCTGAAATGGGAGTGTTTTGGAGAAAGATATGTTAAAAAAAAGAAATCATACTGTAAAAAGGCATCCAGGTATCTGCATATCCATATCTCCTCCCACTGAAGTTCCTATTAAAAGCATAATTTCTATGCCTTGGTTGATCCAGTTAGCATCTGTACATAAAAACTCTTAGCATGGAGAGCAAAAGAAACCTGCCGTTTAAGAGAGATGAGGTATAAAATACAAAAAACTGGCATTTTCTCCATTGATATAAATATATATGTATATGTATTTCTGGACAATTTATCTGGATCTTATCATATTGCTCTCCTGCTTGTTCTACCAAAAAAAATATATATAATAAAAGTAAAACAGATATGAAATAAATATTCTTCTAACAGCAGCATGACTATAAAGTCTGTCTCTGTAAAAGCATGAAATATCAATGCAATGTTAATGTAACTATTAGATAGCCATCCATGACTCTTACCTCTAAGGTCACTTAATTTTCCAGAAGGCATTTATCATTTTCTATTAATATTTAATGTATAAAGTCACAGATTTTCCCCTCTCCGCTGACATCTAAAGTTTGAGCTTCTATTTTTTTTCCCCACTGGTTTAACTTGCTTTTCCTTGCATTATTTTTTTAGCATAGTGGGTTTGCAATGACAAGCAGATGAAGCATGGGGACAATCTTTGACAAGTGAGGGTTTTTGCTCTTTTTGTATCCTTTTTCTCTGCTGTGAAGTGCAACCATGTGAACACAAACGGTTGCCTCTCACCTTCCTTGCAAACATTTCCAGCAGTGTCTTAAATTACATAAGTAGGCAAAAGCACAGCACTCTTGCCACTAAGATATCAAAGAGGCCAGTGAGCTGAGCTCTAAGGTTTCAAAAAAGAGGTGCAGGCAAGGCTTTAACTGAGATGCAGAGGTCTGACTCGCAAGTGGACATAAGCACTTTTATTTAAGGTCTCAGTCAAGTGCCTGAGCTGCAGGAAGAGCAGGAGTTAAATGTATCTCAGTTATTTAGTGTGATGATATTTCAGACTCTTTTCAAGCTAGGTGTGCTCCACATTGTGCCCTTGGTGGGGAACCTCTGGTCATCTTGCTTTAGGCTCCAATTTTTATCCTGAGTGCCAGTTGCTCTGAAGTACTGCAGCATGTAACTCTAGAGTATTTAAAATGCCTGGGAAGATCCAGGCTTGTTCAAATAACTTTCGTCATCATCATTATCGATGGATCTTTATTACTTCATTGGAAACATCCTGTTTCCAAAACACCCTTTTAGATGCATGAGTTGTTTCTTTTCCTGCTTATATTAGTGCTTGCTGTAGTTTTGACATCAAAGCTGGGCTAACTGTAGATGTCCACAGTGGCAACCTCTTCTAAGCTAGTCACCCTGAGGTCTCTTTCCAGTCAGTGGTATGAAAAAGGGCCCTACTGGGGTAGGATTTATCTGCCTTGTTTACATGGCTACTTTAGAATGAAAGGAATGGCAACCTAATACCTAGTTCAGGTGGACACACACACATTAGGTCAAATGAATCTCACTTCATAGTATGTTCCTGGTTACTCTGTACAGATATAGGCATAACACTGTGGCTGCTATTTTATAAATTTAAACTCAGGATACAAAAAAATAATAATTGGTTGTTCTTCCTAAAAGTATGTGCACTTAAGGTATGCTTACATGGCTCCATGACTGAGCTATGTCTCTTTGTGTAGGTGATGGCCTTTTCGGTGTCAGGAGAACATCCATATAAGATTAGAAATGATATGATGCAAATCTGTTATAACTCAAGACTTAAGATTGTGTGAACTTACCCTTTGTTAAACAGAATTTGCAGAACTGCTATAACAATGCCATATGTTGACTACTAAAATCAGGACTTGCACTTTATCTCTGCTGTTTTCCTCTATTTTGTGTCCTCACTACAAGAGCATACCCAATGTTTATTCCTTCTTAGAGTGTATTTGACTTATTATTTTATTAGAGGCTAGTTTTTAATCCGTTTTCTTTTTGTCAGATGGTAATCCTTATGCTGACCACAGTAGAATTGATGTAAGCAAAACCTACTCTGTATGTGTAGGTTCCAGAAAGCTAAACATTATATTTCACAATAATGATTTTATGAATGAAAAATATATCTCTCACCTTCAGAACAGAGAGTTCTTTCCAAAAGAATATGAACATGTGAAAAAGAAAAATGTGTGCACATTACAGAATGAAGCTTTTTCAATATACTTAAGAAAAATAGGTATTTATTGCGTTAAGGCATAGAGGTTTTGCATTCTAGACCCATAGGAAACTTTGGATTATTATTTTCAAAATGTTATTCTCTTCTTCCAAATGTGTCTGTCTGTTATTTCTGTTATGTATAAGGTGATTATTCCACTTTGCAAATAGCACTTGTAACAGCAAATGGAATTTTGAGTGCAATCATCTCAATTTTGATAGTTCAAAATTTTTTGCTGTATTTAAAAATACAGCAATACTGTGCTGTATCTGTTGGCATTTCCTTTTTGCAACATAGAATAATGGAAATACTCTTTTAATAAGATAATTAACTCTCCACTGTAACTGGTTATACTTGAATCAGCTATGTTTCTAAGGATTTTGGGGCCTAACTCTGAATTATTTAGTTTTTAAAACCGGTAATACATGTCCCCTTTGGTACACAGAGGAGTCTGATTCTTCTGAATAAATTATCACAAATTAGCAAAGAAATAATAATTTATTTCTAGATATACCAAGGAAGAATTCTTTCCAAACATCTCCAGTAAACTACTCAGCTTTTCTAGTCAGTTTGTAAACCATGTTTGCAATCTGTGAGGTTCTAGAGATGCAACAGGGATGTATGACTGGATGTCCTGGTGAGGCTAGTTGTTTCTTCTCTAGTGCAGAAATTGCAAAGCCAAGGTGTGTCATAGAATGCAGTTGCTTTAAACTTCTATACTTTCAGAATTGCGTGCTGCCCTACGTGTGTATTACCAAGTACCTAATCATTGAAATACATTTGATGTGACCATCAAATAGATTAATTGTATACACTTGCTAAAAGAAATTATCTTCAGTGTTTCATGTAATTAAGACAGAAAGACACCAGACTAGGATTTCTATAATCGCAAACCATTTTTCTGATATCAACTCTGACCCATTTGTATTAATCACTACTTCACTCATGTCCTTGAAATTATAAACTTTTTGTATCAGATCCTGCCACTGTCTGTGTATTTATAGATTATGAGACACTATCTTACCTCTCATCTCCACTGAGAATATTTAATAATATTTAACTTCAGCCATCTAAGAGCTGATTGACCACTTCTTCTAGTTGCTCAGAACCTTTTTGCAATTAGTGGAGAGAGCTGGTGCCTGCAGGTGGAAGTCTCCTTAGATGCCTATTGAAGTTTGTGAGAAATTGTCACCTGAAGGTGCCTGTACTGACTGTGGAAGGAGGCAAAGGCTGACTGAAACTATGTTGAATGCACTGCTCACTAAATTTCATGGGGATTTTGCAGGGAATATAACCCACTCTTAGGAGCTCACTGCAAATTCAGACCCAGGCTTACTGTTGATTGACAGCAAAGTCAGATACAGAATAGTTTTTCAACCACTAAAGTAAGTTTCTTGATTTCCTAGTGATCATGTCTATACTCCAGATACAGGGGCAGGAAGTCAGGACCCCAGGACCAACCCCTTCAGTAGTCACAGGCTACACATAGCATCCAATTTGACTTTGCAAAAAAGCGTAGGTCAGGAGTGAAATATTCTGCAATCTTGTGTTCAACTTTTTACAGGACTCTCTTTACATACTTTGTAGAAAGCTGAGATCGCACAAACTTCAAGTTGCCTGGGTTGATTGGCTCACACTGGATAAGGGTGTTTTGGATCTCTTGGTTCAATTAAGTCTGAAGCCTGGCTAAAGTCCTTTTTTGGGTTTGCCATTGGCTAGTGGGCAGTCAGATCTACAAACCACTTGCTCACAGCTCTAACACATTGTTTCATGTATATCTCTCTGAGCTTTCTTCAGTTGTGGTCCTCTGCTTCATAATTAGCCATCAACACTGTGGGACTGTCTTATGCACTAAGCTATTTGTAGAAATACATAAACATGAAGCTTCATACAGTTATGATGCTGGGCTTCAGGAAAGTTTCCAACCACATTTTTTTAAACTCCTTTTCCTCCCCACAGTAAGTAAGTTCTCAAGCAATTAAGATACTTTTGGTTTCCACTACCGCAAGACCAATACTGTTCACATCAATGATTAATCTGTGGTTCTGAATTCCTTGTTTGGTTTTGTTGGTTTTTTGTTTGTTTGCTTTTTGCTTTACTGCACTTGAAAAAAACAGCAAAAAGAAGAATAGCAGCTAGACTCATGAGGACACATATTCCCTCACATCTCCTCTGTCTGCCCCACAGATGAGCCCAAGGGGTCTTCTCATTACCTGGAGTTCAGAAAAATTGCCCATGCCTCTGTCCCCCAGAGGACCATGCTAAACAGAGCTCAGGTTTCACTACTGATGAACATTAGCTCTCCACCTGAGATTTCAGTCACCACTTCAGAAAAGTTTTATAATTGTTTAACAGTAATTGTTTAACATGAGGAGCAATTACTATATGTAGGGATAACTAAACTAAGAGAGTGGTATTTGCTAATGTGTAGTTAAAAACTTGCAAAGCTGAAGAGAAGAAGATGAGTACAGGTGAAGCAGGAAAAGCAGCTACTGAGGTTAAAAGAGGCATTACTAGACAGAGAAAGAATTGGAAAATTTTTAAGAGCTGACAAGAACGAAAAGCCTGTGGCCACTGTGGACTTCTTAATCCTTTGAACTAAAAGAAGAAGAGTCTGTGGGAGCTTCGATGTACAGCAGGTACCTGAGAGCCCAAAGAAATCTAGTGAAGTTTTGTTTATGAGGACTAAAAATCACTACTTTGTTCTGCACAGTAATGTATGTATCCAGTGGAGCTTTTCTATTAAAGGACAGGCTTTGTCTCAGCTGCTGACTGCTCAACTGCTCTCTACCCAAATTTATCACTTTGGCAACAGTGTGCATGCTGAAGAGTTACCAAGCATTGGTTATGTGCTCATGGTTCCCATTTTCCCTTCCCTCATTTAATTTACAAGAACCACTTGAAATAACTTAGCTCAGCTGGATCATGCTGATTTTTTCTCTCCTTTGGTGTAATGCATGGACCTAGTCTTTTCATAAAAGTTTCCATGACAAGCACGGGCAGTGCCCCAAGTGCTATTTAGTATTTAGCCCCTCAGTTCTCAGGATCTATCTTGTCACCACCCAAAGCTTTCAAACCAGTGAGCTGAAGTCCATGTGTCATGGTTCAAATATCTGTAGCTTGACTCTCTCCTAAGAAAGGGATACAGCCTGGAGAGAGAGAGCGCTGCATAAAGAATATAGGAGATATTACAATAACATAAATTTTAAGAATAATACAGCTATCTTCCCTCATTCTGCTGAATTGGTTTGCAGCATTCATTGATTAAGAAATATTCTAAGTGGGGCAATCACAACAGGCAGACAATTTTCATATATTGTGGATGTGTTTCTTGATAAAGTAGAAAACTCAGAAGCTTCGAACCACTTAGAGTGTACATACTTTGTAAGTTGTATTTTTCCCTAATAATGTTCCTTTGTCATATGTCTGAATTAATACATACACTTATTTTTTTCTGTTATATGCCTGAGGTGCCACAGAATGTGATACTCCATCTTCTAGCTTACAAGGCAGATTTCAAATTCAAAGAGAATTTGTTGTTCTGGTCCCAAGCTGTCACATTTCAAGTAGGCTGTTACCTGGGTTTCCAACTGCAATTTAATTTTTTTTTTTCCCTCAGAGTTCAGAATTTGGGGTTAAATAAACTACAAGTTGCATAGGCTAGAAGTCCTTTGGGATTTTGCTAAGAGTTAGCTTGTGTTATGTTATATGCTATGTTATGGTACATTATGTTATGTAATCTCATGTTATGTTATGCTATGTTATGCTTTGTTATGCTATAGCACCAGTTGGATAACATAGTTCTGCAAAGGCAATCTGTAAGTTTTCTTGATTTATGAGAATGAATTAAAAATAGACAATAAAATTTCATCCTAGAAGCTAGTACATTAGCACCCTATACAAAAATCTATGTTCTTACAACATTAAAGTAGGTAAATTCATGGGAATCAATAGTTTCTTGAGGTGTATGCAGTTATGTAATTAGCTATTAGATCACATCCTTTCATCTTTCAAACACTTTATTTCATTATTCAAGTCAGCTTGCATAATAGGAGGAAAATGCTAGTTTTATCCTAGAATTTCATCCTAGAAATTCTGAAGGAAAATAAGAGTGGGATATGTCGGGGGGAAACAAAGTAGTGAGTAAGAATACCCATCCGCTGCTAAGTTCTCCCTTGATTGATTCAGACAAAAAAACCTGATTCTATATCCACTGGAATCTCTGGCGCCAGATAAAAGATATTTTCAGCATTTTTATCATGCATGCATAGCATAGGATTTGTTACAACAAGAAAGGGTAATAATGACATTATTAGGGGGATATGAAAAAGAAACGCTATGGTATTTTTTTTCCTAGTATTTGTTCTAAATTGTCCTCTTAGTTATGCTGTGGCAAATACTGATTAATTCCAGCCAGTTCCTTCCTTCTGTTTTAATGCATTTACATGAAAGCAAATGAAAAACTTGTATATTCAGTACATAACACATACATCTATATAAACTTGGTCTACAGTGAATTGCTAATGTTTGTATTATATTTCTTAATATACTTCTAGAGCTTTAAAATTCTTGTCTTCTGTTGTTTGCGAGAAATATGACATATCTTATCCTGGCATTTCATCAAATATGTAAAAAGTCACTAACGCAAATCATCTTTTGTCAACAGCAATATGACTGACAGCATACTGTTTTCACATCTACAAAAAATACCAGTTTTTATTCATAGGGAGAAAAATTACAATAATGGAAGTTATTTTGCTTCATTTTGCTGTGGTGGAGTTGAATCTGAAATATTTAGTAGAGTTTGATAACTGCACCTCTTGAATGAATAGTGTTTATTGTCATCCTCTGAATGAAAGAACTGTATTTGTATCAGATTTATCACCTAATGCTGCAATACGTAAGTATTTTCACAGTCAAGTTCTTACTTCCAAAAAGAGAAATGCCAATAAAGGTGCTTGAAAAGCAGCAATAGAAGGTTAAATCTTCTTCTAATGCAAATAATTGTCCATATTCACTCAGAAATTTCCTGTTCCAAGTTTGCTTCTAGTATAATTTCAGTTTGCCTGGACTACCACGAGAAGCATAGTATTTGCTGAAATTCACCATCTAAGCACAAAATATTGAAGTGGTACAACTTATTAGTGAACAGCATATGTCAGATGCTGAAATTTTCACAACATAATCAACTTCAGTGATAACAATCTAAGCTGATGGCAGTCTGATCTTTTGCCAGAGGCTGGAAGAGTACAATCAAGCTTCTAGGAAAGCCTCTCTTGACATTTAGGAAAAAATAGCAGGTATTTTACAAAGCACAGTTTGAATTCTATGGACAGTTCATTTATTCCAAAAAGGGTTTGAACAGAGAACTCCCCAAAAATATGATGATAATGGCAGGAGCCTTCAGACATATTAATGAGTTAATTAATTAACTGTTCAAAATAGTGCATGCATGCTATGACTGAGCATATGCCTCAACAGAAAATCAAGGTCTTGATAAAACCAGTGATAACAACAGACTCTTAGAACTATTCCTTATTATTGTTGTTGCTGTTGTTGTTGTTTACAAGAGGACTGGGTGTCAAAAAGCAAAATGTGAAAAGCTGTTCCCAGAAGAGGAATTCCCTATCTGAGGACACAGAGCCCCGAGGTTTCCAGGGGGAACAGGTTCCTGCCCACTGTCTAGCAGGCAGTGTAGAGGGGCTGGGAACCAAGCAAGCCCGGGCAGGAGGCAGCTGAAACTCATGCAGTTCTTTTCATTCAGTGCCACCCAGCAATGACCTGAATGGAAAGGAAGTCTACTTTATTCCACAACTACTACTGAAGCCTGCATTGCTGTTGAGGCCCCCAGCTCAGTAGCAACTGAGTGATTAAGCTGGGCGCAAACTCCTGAAAAGAACAAGTTCTTGCAGGTAAGTTTGAATTCAGGTGTCAACAAATTCAGAGCCCCCAAGAGTAATGCTTCCCTGCTCCCCACCCCCAAATTTTTCACCTCACTTTGCTCTTGATCAAGCCACTGAAGTTGCCAGTCAAATGAAGCTTGAGGCAGTTATATTTTGTAGCTCATTAGCAACGGAAATTATTGTAATCTTGGGAAAAATCATCAGGCTGAAATGTTGATTATAAATTTTTTTTTCACCAACAAAACAGATGCTGTAAGCTGCATAAAATTGTCCCTTACTTGTTTAATATAAATCAGTCATACAGGGATGTATAAAGGAGGCATCCGTTCTTTAACTTCTAGTAGTCTTAGAAGGTGCTAACCTTCATGTGAATGGGCAGAAGTGGTTCATTATGAATATCTGCAGCATGTAACCTAATTTTAACAGGTAAAAAAAGGAATTCTGTGTTTTTCAAATATGAATATAACAACAATATATGTTGTCTTTCATAGCTGGAAATACCATAGAGAGATGCACTAGAGTTCTGATGCAGCTTGATCTGAAGGCTTTTTTTCTATTCTGTTTGAAACGTTGTACACAACTTCAAATAGTATTTTAGTACTTTCTGGGGCTAAGGAGTCAGAGAGAAAAGCCACTTCATGTAATACAACATTTTTAATAGAGAAATGAGGCAAAAAATTTCTATCAACCCAGAATATTTTTTTTTTCTAATTAAGACATTGGTCTAAATCACAGCTTGCAATCTCTCTCTCTCCCCCATCTTAACATTTCAGTTTCCTTTGGCTCTTAATAGCTTTTATAGGCTTCTAGTGCAGCATAAAGAAGGAGTACATGATCCTGCTCCTTCCTCTAGTGTGAATGCTTTTTGCCAAAACTCAGAACCAGATAAACTTCTTCAGCATCGTCTTCCTCAAGAGAGACAAAACAGTAAGTCCAGTCAATTCACTTGTCCTGTGAAATGCCCAGAGGTGCACAATTCCCTGGTGACCTGTCTTCCCTGTGGTAGGGCTGCTTTATGCAGGTGCCAAATGTAAAGGATTCACAGCACCATATACCTTGTGATAGCAAACAGCAGCATTATCTAAAAAGACATCGAAGAATGATGTGCCTACAGTTAGTCATAGAAACTTTGCAAGAAAAAATGCAGAGTAAACCACCTACTGCCATGAGTGGCAGGAAGCTTTCAGGATCCTGCAGCACTCAATTGGCTCTTGGAGTAGATATGATTTTGCTGTTTCGACACTGTGTCACTTGAAGGTAATAGAAATATTTGAGTGATGTCACTCTGGCATGAGATCTACCTGCCACCCCCTCTTGTTGCCAACAGCAGAAATATTTTTGTTTCCATTTAGCAAGAGACAATTGAAACATTTCTATAATTATTTAATGTTGTACAACCTCCCTTGGTATAGAGGAAGACTGCACAAAGTGCTACAGATGGTTTGAGGATCTTAGCATGCCCCAGATGATCCTAAATAACCCACTGATATTTTCATTTTCTCTAAATCTATGCTATACCTTCCCTTTCTGTCTTTCTTGGCTAGATTATTAAGGTCAGCCACTTTTCAGCCCCAAAAACTCAAAACAATTTTTTTCCTGCTTTCTGAAAGGTGATGTGCAGCATTTTCTCAGGATAAGGACTGCCAGATTCTCCTTTTAAGCAATCTTGGGTTTTGTAACTGAAATTAACAGATCCATTGGGGAAAAAAATAGACTTCCTTGGTTTTTCTGAGACTTTTTCTTTTTATATCCCTCAAAAATTTGAGGAATTCCTCACTATGAAAAGGTAGTGTAACCACAAGAGTTTGCCTTGGATGATCAAGCTATTGTATATGTGCAGTAACTTACAATGCCTTTTTCAGTTTTGACAAGTAGTTAAAAAAAAACAGTACAACAATATTAAGAATCAACCAGTTGGGCTTTTTAACTGTTCCTTAAAACACATGAGGTGTCCAAGCTGGGAGGAGATCAATAGAAGTCAGACATAGGTAATCCAGAAAAGCATATTCCATTTTGCTTTTCTAATTTTTAATTAAATGAAAAAAATAATACTGTCTAATTCAGGTGTGTTTTAAGTTAATTTCTTTCCTTAAGAGTATTTTTCTAGGAAGCCTCCCAGAAACATCCATCTTTCATGGATATGAAACAGAAAAAAACAGGACTATGAAGGCAAAAATCAAAGTGAGGCAACTTGAAAGTAACCAGTAGCCAGTGTGATGGTCTACAGCATATAACTCACACTTAAAGATTGTTGTCTCAGCATAAAACAACCTTCAGGGATTAAAAAAAACATTTACATGAACTTTTGCTAAGGTTAGCCTGATGTTCTCTGGGACTGGTGACTAAACAAACTGCTGCCTGTCGATTGTGCTATCACTTCAATGCGTAAAACCAATATGCTTGCAAGCAGTCCATATGTCATTAGCATTATAAGTGCTACAAGAAAATAATTAGCTTCCAGTGTACTCTATAGCTAAATCACTGGAGCAGAAATTATCAATAAAACAGTCAATAGCAAATCATTTTGTTCCATTTTATTAATGCTATTAGAATTCATGCACTTGCTAATCTGGTTTATCTGCACATCGTGAGACATATTTCATGTCATGCTACAACTTTCATCACAATGACACTGATCACATAGCTATGCAATATAGTTGACAGAGGCCACCAGCTGTCTAAATCAGTAGGTGTCTAGGAAATCGCTAATTCATTACATATGTAAAATGTACTCACAGTGTGTTATGGGGTGCTTTGCTAACAGATCTGATCAGACAGAAGTCTGATGGGGGAAATGAGGGAATTTAAAACCAGGTACCAGAGGTCTTGTCATATGTGAGAGAATATTCATGGGATCACAGAATGGTTTGGGTTGGAAGGGGCCTTAAGGATTATCTAGTTCCAATGCCCCTGCCATGGCCAAGGACACCATCCATATAGCAGGCTGCTCAAAGCCCCATCGAACCAGGCCTTGAGCACTTCCAGGGATGGGGTATCCACCATTCTCTAGGCAACCTGTTTCAGTGCCTCACCACTCTCACAGTAAAGAATTTCTTCCTAATATATAATCTAAACCTATCTTTTTTCAGTTTGAAGCCATTCATCCTTGTCTTACCACTATCTGCCCTTGTCAAAATTCCCTCTACAGCTTTCTTGTAGCTTCCCTTTAGGTTCTGGAAGGCACTATAGAGTGTCCCCAGTGCCTTTTCTTCTGTAGGCTAAACAGCCCCAACTCTCTCAGCCTGTCTTCATAGGTGAGGTGCTCCAGCCCTGTGATCATTTTTGTGGCCCTCCTCTAGACTCACTTTAACAGGTCCATCTTCTTCTTATGTTGGAGGTTCCAGGGCTGGACACAGAACTCCAGGTGGGGTCTCATGACAGCAGAGTAGAAGAGGCAGAATCACCTCCCTCGGCCTGCTGGCCACACTACTTTTGATGCAGCCCCGGACACGATTGGCTTTCTGGTCTGCAAGTGCACATTGCTCAGTCACGTTGAGCTTCTTGTCCACCAACTCCAAGTCCTCCTCAGGGCTGTTCTCAATCCACTCTCGGCCCATTATGTATTTGCCCTTGGGATTGCATATGCAGGACCTTGCACTTGATCTTGTTAAACTTCATGGGGTTTGCACAGGCCCACCTTCTGAAGTCCCTCTGGATGGCATCCCTTCCCTTCATAGTGTCTGGAGGTCAGTGCTGCTGAGGTTGCACTCAATTCCATTGTCCATGTCACCAACAAAGACGTTCAAGCGCATTGGTCCCAATACCAAGCCTTGAGGAACACCGTTCATCACCGCTCTCCACTTGGACATCTGGCTGTTGACAGCAACTCCTTTAGTGTGACCATCCAGCCAATTCTTATCCACCAAATGGTTTGTCTGTCAAATGTATGCCTCTTCAGTTTAGGGACAAGGATGTTATGCTGGACAGTGTCAAATGCTTTGCACAAGTCCAGAGAGATAACACTAGTTGCTCTTCTCTTGTCTACCAACACTGTAACTCTGTTACAGGACACCAAAATTGCCAGGCATGATTTGCACATAATGAAGCCATGTTGGCTGTCACAAATCACTGCTTTATTTTCCATTTACATTAGCACAGATTCCATGGAGGATCTACTCCATGATCTTTCCAGGCACCAAGGTGAAACTGACTGGCCTGTAGTTCCCCAGGTTTTCCTTTTTCCCCTTAAAAAAAGAGGGTTATGCTTCCCCTTTTCTAGTCACAGGAACTTCACCAGCGTGCCATGACTTTTCAAATGTGATGGATAGCGGCTTAGTCACTTCCTCGAACAGTTCCCTTAGAACCCACAGATGCATCTCATCAAGTCCCATGGGCTTGTGCACCTTCTGGCTCTTTAGATGGTCTCAAACCAGATTTTCTCCAACAGCAGGTGGTTCTTCATTTTCCCAGTCCCTTCCTTTGCTTTCTGTGACTTGGGTCTTTCAGTTGAAGCACTTGTTAGTAAAGACCAAAGCAAAAAATCATCAACTATCTCAGTTTTCTCCATATCCCAGGGAACTACGTCCTCCATTTCCTTCCAAAAAGGGCCAATATTTCCCTAATTTTCCTTTTATTACCCACGCAACTGTAGAAGCCTTTCTTGTTGCCCTTGACATTCCTGGCCAGATTTAATTCTATCAGAGCTTTAGCTTTCTTAACCTGATTCCTGGCTGATATCTCTGTATCTCCCAGGATACTTGTCTTTGCTTCCACCCTCTATAAGCTTCCTTTTTATGTTTGAGTTTGTCCAGGAACTCCTGATTCATCCATGAAGGCCTCCTGGCATTTTTAAATTGTGCCCCTGATGAATCTGACTTAGTGGCTGGAGTGGCTGGAATTCCTTCATGCTGCAAAGGAATGGTGTATCTCAGGATTATTATGAGGCATGGACGCTCTGCAGTCAGAAATCCTGTGGTATCCAGAATTACTGCCTTCACATTTCATGCTTGTTGGCACTGTGGAGGTCAGATGTGCAGATGACCCTTTTTACTATGTGTTCAGTGGCTCCACTGTTCATGATTTTCATCCAACAGAATCACATTGATTGGAATTGGAGGAAATAAGATTGCATACACATGTCTGCACATAGCCTCTATCTGTATAAATTTGCATTTACATTATATTTTATCTTGGGAGAGCCCACATACTATATTTTTTACAGTGCAGCTGCAATGTCTTCAGAGCCTCCATGGAGTGTTTGAATGTCTGTCATTCAGTGCCAGACTAGTTTAGATCTTTGAAAATCATCAGGAACTCAGTAGTAGATTAATTAAATACTGTAGTGTTTATTTGTAATTCTAGCACTTTTTCTTGTTGAGCCATCATTTCATATTAGAACTGAAATCCTAATTTTAGTTGCATTTACAGGCAAAGCATTAATTTGGAAAGACAGATTTTAAAAGTCTAATGGCTGGTCAAAAGAGTGTCAGAATAGCTAGGTAAAAGGAGCAGATGATAAAACGCATGAATGTATGGAGAGTATTTCACAAGCTAGAAGAGACTGTTAAGTAAAGACATAACAAGGTATCACTTCTTTGGTGATTGAAAGAGAGAACTAGTGAAAGGCAGGTGAAATAGATAGCAACACCAAAAAAAGCAGTATGCTAAAGTCAGCATGTGTTTAAAGCATGTGCTTAATGATTCTACCAAACTTAAAGGAAAAGATGAGAAAAACATGTCTGTGAAAATAATTGTTTTGTGGAAAAGAGTGTTAGGAGGATTCAGGCAGTCAGAATGACTACGAAAACCTCAGGTCAGAAAATCTCTCAGTCTTGGGTCTGGTATTCACAAAAAGCCATGCAAATGTCATTCTTGGTATGACTGGAAACCAAACCAGTAGAAGATGTACTATTAGGGAATAAAAATTTTAATAGGTAATCCCAAAGATTTTTGCTGTCCACTCTCTTCTCACGTGGAACTAGACAAGAAGAGGTTTTCATTATATATTTTCTAGATTGCTAATTCTTTGCAAATAGGAGCAAACAATTGGAGCAACATTACATTTTTTGTCTCTGATGAATAAAATGAATTGAGAAAATCTAATAATAATTTACTATTATATAGTAAATATCTTCATGCTTTACCCCGTCTTTATCAAGGGCTTTCTGAAGGTGATCATCTATGAGGAACCCATAGTTTGGCTTTTACTCCCTAATGGCTCTTGATTTTTGTTAATTTCAAAGAAAAATGTCACTCTTCATTCCAGTTTGTGTCAGCTATTAGACATGAAACAGCACCGTGTCCTTAAATTCGAAACAATCTGAGAAACACGGGGATCTTTACCACTTTAGACTCAATGGAAACAAATTCAGAGTTCAATAAAATGCTAATATACCAAAGACTGGTGCAAAGGTATAATAACTTGCAATTCTGAAATTATTTTAACATATTAATATGTAATTGTAGCTACTTATCTGCATCTTCGTGTATTCGTATTATATACACCTTCAAATCAATCATTACTGCTGCACATTGCGTGGCATGATGCAAACCATTCATCACTTCCCAAATGGACAGTGCCTGAGGTCCCATGGGTTAACTCCACCTCCCAGCCTCCCTGGTGCCTCGCCCAGGAGGACACAGCACTGCCAGGCTTGGAGGAGAGCTGAGCCCCCACTCCAGACCTACTTACTGCTGCTTCAGTCCCTCCTGTCATCCCTGTCAACCTTTCAACCCTGCAGGAATCTGTGACCCAGGGAGCACCAGAAGGAGTGATGAGGTCTTTGTATTTCAGATCATTCTGTGAGATCTTCTCCATAACTTCATTTGATAACTCTTTAAAGAACTGTAAGACCTCAGCACCTTGCTCTAATCCTTGATTTGACCATTTATTATCTGGAGAGTCACTTCCTTTTCACTCTTTTGAATTTTGCTCCTGCTGGCTTACTTGTAGGCTGTATAGTTCGTACACTGGAATTGTTTCCCACACCCCTGATCCATGTCAGTGAAGATTTTATAGACCTGAATCACATACATCTTGTCAGTTGTCTCTTTTTCAGTCTGAACAGTCTGCATCTATGGAACTTATTGCCTATACAGAAGCTTTCCTGAAGCTTTGATCATGTTTTATCTGTACTGATTTTCACCTATTATTTTATCATCAGTGCCATGTCATTAGGACCTTCTGTCATTCTTTATTATCTCTTTACCTTACCTTTACCACTATCTTTTTCATTCTGAACAGCTTATTTCACTGATTACTTCCTTCAGCTTGAATTCCAAGCGTTAATTCCACTTTCTCTTTACTGATATGAGGGTAGGTTCCCTTGTTTTATGGTACCTTCTTTTAGAGCTTTTGGTGAGGAATCTGGTCAAAATGCTTTTAGAAAACTAAATACATACATCAGTCAGACCTTCTTTGTCCATCTTCTTTGTTTCCAGCATAATGTAGTTCCTCTGTCAGATGGGACTTGCCTTTACAGAATCTATGTTGATTCTTCCCAAGTAATTAGAATGTAGCCATATAATTTCTTCCTCATAAAGGCTTATTGATGAGTATTTCATTGCATCTAGCTGGAAATCTTTCCAAAAGTGGTGCCAAAGCAGTCTGCTACTGTAATACAGAAGCAATTATAAGCTTAAGGTTGTGTGTCAGTTCAGACATTCCACATTTTGAGACCTCTTGGGTGGAGTCCATGAAGACTTTGCAATTCACTCATTTTTTTTTAATTTATTTGCTCCCTGATCTCTTTACATTTTATTCTGAGTTAGAGCCTTCACTGTGTTTTCCAAAGACTTCTGGTGTGGAAACCTTTCACAAGTTCCTCTGTAATCAAGGTAAATTGAAAAAAAAAAATTAGATTTTTTTTGGTACTGCACCTGTACCAGTGAAATAATGTGGTCACAGAGTGGCTTCTGATTGTTGTGGCCACTGTTTTACAAGGAACATGAAACAACTGGTTTAGGTATGAGACTAAGTAACTCTACAAAGCTGGGTTTGCAGATCAGTAATATATGTCTCCTAGCCACTTGATGTGTTCTAATATGAATCTCTACAGCACGGGTAGAATCTAAATACTGTGGTTTACATATTAGTCAACACTTGCTGCTTCAGCCGTGATATTATCTTCTCTATCTTTGACTGATATAAAGAGACATATGCAAACTCAGGATACATTCCTAACGTTTAAAACTTTTGCCAGCTTCAGTGAAAATGTAAGAGTTAATCAGCTTCAGTTGTTAACTTTGTTAACCATTCTCTGGTGTAAAAAAATATGTATACCTCTAAATAGCAATCAGACAGTAACTGTCCAAATGATAACCAACATGATGGTGGCCACAAAATTCATTGAGGACCAACTGGTCTAGCAATCCATTACCAAGATTGGATTTTATAGCTTCCTTTCAGTTCTGTCTCCACAGGAAACTCACTTAAAGGCAATTTAAAGGCTAGATACTTCCTTATACTTGTGCAGCTGAGAGCTCAATACTGTTGTAAGCTGTAAGCTACATGCTGTAAGCTACATACTCTAAGCTAAATACTGTGGCTTAAAATGACTGAGCAATACCAAATTGACATTTTCTACTTCCCTTTCTCCAGAAGACTGTTCAAGTGTTACTATAAAGTTGATTAAAATAATGATGAAAGTTTCTAATAGCTATTAATAACTTCATAATATCTTTTCTTGTAGCAAAAATACTTTTAAAACCACCCTGACCAGAAGTCCTTTCTTGTTACCATCATTGATTTAATAATAATTGTGTTTTCTTTCTAACCTATGGAGAAGGTTGCACTAGTTAGTTTTATTTCTACTCATAAATATTCTGACTCAGTGTGGCATGGAACATGACTCTCAGGAATGATGCCATTTACAAGCAAAGGTTATAATAAGACAAACAGTGTTTAATGGTAATTGAGGTCTTTAATTAATAATATTTTAAATCCTAGGACAATCTGTTCATTAAACATTGCACTAAAACTGCTCAAAATTTATACTTTTTATTCAGATTCCATCTAGAGTCATTGATGTGCTAACAGGTTTCACCACTCTCTCAATTAAATATGACTAATACAAACTGCCATATGGCTAGAAAAAAAAAAGTATTTATTTTACAGCTTGTGGTAATCCTGGCTGTTGAATCTACATCTTGGTTCAGCTGGTAGCTGCATCATTACTAAGCCTCTGTTGCAGCATGACACGAGAAAGAAATTACATGGCTGTTAGCATCTGGGAGGCTTGCCTCCCAGGTATCAAATATCACCCACAAGGACTTACAGCACCTTATTACCACTTAAAGCAAGCCCAACAACAGGAACATTTTCTGTATGTGGACCTTTCTGGCTGAAGAATAAGGAACAGCACTCAATAAATCTCTGCCACTTGGAACTGCAGCTCCCGTAGGGATCCATAAGCATCCAGTGAGCCGGGGCTTCACATTGGTGACAAATAATGGCAGGGAAAACACAATGGAGAGTTTACCAGAAGCAGTTCTAGTGTGGATTTCTTTCAGGTCCTGGTGCACTACTGTATCAGCTAAAAGCTAAGAACTGTTATGCAGAACTTTGTAGCTGAAGAGCATCTTCTGGGGAAGTTGAAGGCATCCCAGCTGCCAGTCTGTCTATCTGTGCTAGCACATGCTCCAGCTGACATGATAGGGAAGAAGCTGGTCTTTGGCAAAGCATTTCCACTTCTCTATCATTGCAGAAGTATCCATCTCAACTGTCTTCTGCTTCAAATAACTGTAATTTGAGAATAGCACCCTGGCACTGAGGGCTGAGGTTTGTGATCAGATAAGTACTAGCAATCAAGCCTGAAATGAAAGTCTAGTTAAATTAAGAAATGTTTGCAGACAGAAAGGTTTGCCTCACATGTCTAAGGCTAAGGTTAGTTTTTCTCATCATTTTCGACCAGAAATCTTTCCTAGATAAGTTCTTGCTGTTCACAGTTAAGCTACATCTTAACCTTTCAAGTAAATGCTAAGAGATTTTCTTTGACTTATGATTGTTAATGCTTTTTAAAAAGTCAGGAACAAACCATCAGATGTGTTTAAATTAACATCTGTACAGTTACAGATGTCATTCATCTAATTCAGTATAGTAGGACTAAGGGTTTTTTTCCTTTGTTGGTATGATTCACAAAGATAGCACACTTCATACTTAGAACACTCTCCTGTTGTGACAACACTGCAATATAAATTTCCCACCTGAACCCAGTCCTTCTATTCTCAATTCAGGTAATTTCTGTCAAAGACTGTGGGTTTGGGCAGTTTCAACTGAAGTCTTGGTGAGGGAACCGTAACTGAAATATTACAGAGAGAAAAATTCACTTTCATTTTGAGTAGTGCACCAAGACCTGACAAAATCCTATGCTAGAGCAGCTATAGTTTCTTTAAAATTCTTTTTTTACTTAAAATATAAGTTCATACAAGAGTTTCAATATTGCTTATATTGCTTCCTGTGGTCATCACGATGTTTATACTTTTGTAAACTTTTTATTCCAACTTTTCATTCATAACTGCCTTGAGCTAGATTCAGTAAAAGACTTTGATGTCTTTAAGTTACGAAGGGAAAAACCTACAGCTAAATTCTAAATCCTGGAACAGATCAGAAACTTTTGCTCCACTGCAGAGCTTATATATATATATATATATATATATATATATATATATATAGGGACTCCAAGCCATGCTTTTTGTGCTATTCAAAACTCAGAATGGGTGAAAACCCATTCCTAAATGTTCCCGAGCTGAATGAGCAGGTGCTGTTTACTCCTCCATAATTATCCACCCCTTAAAGCAGAAAACTTTGAAATTCTCGGTCTATGGAGGAATTCGCATCACTCCCAGTATCAAACTGGAAAGTAGTTTAATGAAGGAACCCCACTGATGCCACCTATTGGTAGCAGGCCATTGTGCAAGTAAAAATAACGATTGTTAGGATTAGGAATTCTGGAAATTACCAGGAAAGCAAACATAAAGGATATGTGTCCAGTGCTTATGGCACACAGTAATAGAAAGAGGAGGAAAAGGCTGATCTCTAACTGCTGAGCTTACTTATATTCCTGGCTGTATTATTCATTTAATAATTAAAAATTATCTGAAGTCATCTTTAAACCTTTAAAATTATCTTTAAAATTATCTTTAAACCTGTAATTTCTCTGCAAGCATCAGTAACCAGACCTCAAGGATGCGGATTTCACAAAGCAGGAGCTAAGCATCTGAAGTTTAAACACCAAAATAAAATCAATTTGGATACCAAAAATTCCTCCCTTTGAGAAATTACAAAACATGTAGAAAAAAAAATTGAGAGAGAAGAGAAAATAATATATTCTGTAACAGATGCTGGACCATCAGATGGTGAAGCACTGTTTTGTCTCCAGCTCCAGAAGCTGAAATGAAACTACAAATCCACACCTTAGTTTAATTTTTCCTAGATTCACCTGATGTTTCTCCTTTGTTTGTGGAAAGAGGTCAGAGTTGGGAGATGTGAAAGAGATGGGTGACTTCAAAAAGGGCTTCTCTCATTAACTGTAGCATAGTTACTATATTGACATCAGATCCTGTTTCAGGTATGTGAAACATCCCTATTCACTAAGCACCAGCAAAGTTGTTGCAAAGTGGGGTAAGGATGAACCAGTAGACTAAGTTCCTGTTATACCTTTCCAGGCACAAACTTTGGAATCTTCCGTCCCAAAATCCTCAATAGAAACGACAGCACTAATTCTTCAGCTTGAAATGAGGACAAAGCAATCTAAAGACACTTTTCAGTTCAGAAAATGAACATCACAAATATGTCTAACTGTAATGGCAGTTCCCTATAGCAAGTAGCTTACAAATTCTGAAACATTTTAATATATTTTTCTATTAATTATTTACCAAGGTTTTTGGGGCACACAGTTTGGAATCCTTCTAGTTGCATAGGGAAGCACCAGAGAATATTTCCATACTAAACTAGAACGCCTTCCCTTCCAATCAAGCATTGTGATTTTCCTAGGGTTTTGTCAATGGTGGATCCATGAAAGAACTACTGAAATACTGAAATATGTGCTCATAAAAATATGTTGTAACATTTATACTGCCTGGGAGAAAGGAGAGAAAGAGCAGGCTGATTAGCATCTGTATTTGGTAATGAACTTCCAAGAAGAAAATATTAATTGGATTCTGAGATAGTAATGTAGATTTATGCACATTTGCTTTTTATGCTAAAATATTTACCCTGTTAAAGATTTATGCCACGGCTGTGATAAAATGTGTTTTGGAACTAAATTAGTGGTTATGACCCTGAACTTCTTGCTTTAGAACTTAGAAGTGATTATTTGCAGTGTTCATTTGATGAGTTTGACTAATCTGAGGATTTACTGCTAGTGGTTCTGATAAATTTTTACATGATTTTATTTTGACCATAGCTTGATATTTCTACTGTTTAAGTCCTAAGTCATTAGGAAGTACTTACAGAAGGCTTAACTACTGTGTCCTCTTTGAATTGACTCCTGATTATTTATTGCTTTTAATAAAATTCATATTCAGTCACTTTTTCTTTAATACATGTTTTTAGATGCACCATTGAGACTGAACCAATTACTTTCCTATACCTTTGACTCATTCTGGGTGATTTAATAAGATGAACAGGAGGGAATTATCCAGTATCAGCAACTGAATGCACACTGGTTCTAAATGCTTGGTAACTGCAAGCATGGCTTTGTAAAGCAGAGGTGTCATTAATTTCAATTGTAATCAGGCTGCCCTTTTCCAGTATGATCTCCTGTTACAGAATGGCCAATAAAACAGAAGTTTCAGTTTATAAAAAAATTTTTGGATGTATGATTTTAATTCAGATCAGATTAAAAACAACTTTTTATAAACATTTCTGGTGAAGCAGAAATTCCTCAGAGCCAGCTACTGTTCTGTGAAAATGACATTCTTGTCCGTTTGGCTAAAAGTAGGTAGAACATTGATTTATGAGAGCAGTTGCAAGGGGGTTTAATATTCTCCTGCCCACAGCAGATCTGTTGGTTGAATGCCAAGACACTGACCCTGATGCTCAGAGGATCTATAGCTCTGGGATAGACACAAACCTATTTTGGCTTTGGTGGAACTATGCTGAGTCTGAAATGCTTTGAGTGAAGTATTTCAGACTTACTGAGTTAGTGCTTTCGGGCAGAAGTTTTTCTCTTCACAAAGAATCTGAAACTCCTGAAGACAGTTACGAGTTTCTGAAATGTCCTGATTTGTCCTGCAATCAATTGAAACAGAGCAGTTTTTAATAACTCTCAGTTGCATATCTCACCCCTGGGCTGAACTGATTACATTGCAGCCTAGCCTTCATTTTGAAAATTAAGTCTCAAAATGTGCTCTAAATATTTCAAAGACCTTTTTTTTTTTTCCCAGCTGAGCCTGAAAATACACTGAAACAGCTCCAAGAACTGAAGTTACCCTTCTGATCTCTTTTGAAGGATTAACAGGAAGAGGTGGAAGTTCCCCAGGCCATATGTTTAATGGACCACATCACCATTGGAGCAAAGAATCTTCTGCAGTAATAGAAAATACCTGCAGAGCCAGCTAGTCCCTTTGCTCCCAGCTGTCCCAGTACTTCAACAGGGAGGAAAACCCAAACCACCAACTACAGCATCCCATATGAAGTGTCACTATGTACTGCACTGTAATGTGTAACCTATCCAAGCTCTACAGCAGTGGAAACTACCATTTGACTGGAAGGGATACTAAGGAAGTTTGCAGATGACACAAAACTGGAAGGAGCTGTTGATGCCCTCGAAGGCAGCGAGGCCCAGCAGAGAGACCTCAGCAAATTAGAGGGCTGGGCAATCACTAACCATATGAATTTGAACAAGGGAAAGTGCCTGATTCTGCACCTGGGATGGGGCAACTCTGGATGTATGTAGAGACTGGGAATGAGATGCTGGAAAGCAAGTGTCATAGAAAGGGACCTGGGGGTCCTGGTCGATGGCAAGTTGAACATGAGTCAGCAGTGCCCTGGCAGCCAGGAGGGCCAACCATGTCCTGGGGGGCATCAGGAAAAGCATTGCTAGCCAGTCGAGGGAGGGGATTGTCCCGCTCTGCTCTGCACTGGTGTGACCTCACCTTGAATATTGTGTGCGGTTTTGGGCACCACAATATAAGAAAGATATAAAGCTATTAGAGAGTGTCCAAAGGAGGGCAACAGAGATGGTGAAGGGCCTTAGGTTGGATATTAGAAGAAGTTCTTCACCCAGAGGATGGCTGGGTACTGAAACAGGCTGTCCTGGGAAGTGGTCACATCACCAAGCCTGACAGAGTTCAAGAAGCATTTGGACGATAGTCTCAGGCACACAGTATGACTCTTGGGGATGGTCCTGTGCACAGTTAAGAGCTGGACTAGATGATGCTTGTGAGTCCCTTCCAGTTCAGAATATTCTGTGATTCCATGATTTTTAGGTGTCTGAAGCTGGATTGTAATATGACACTTGATACTTTTTATTTTAAAAAATCTTAGCTATGTATTAGATGCCAGCGAGACTGTGGATCCCAGCTAAAGAAAAAAATCCCTGGAACTCCTACAGAAAGCGCCTATAGTTCCAGATAGGGGTGTCTTATTCAAGCACACTCAATACTACTGTTTCACATATGAATCCTGAATACCTGGCACCTGAAGGTTAGATGCTGCGCTACAATGATAAGGTGCCCATGGTGGATCTGAATGTCTATTTGTATTTAGGACTTTAAGCAGTTTTGTAATTTCTTCCCTGGTGGATTTAAAGAAATTGGAAAAAAAAAGACTGAGCTTCATTTGTCCCAAATTGTGTAAAAAACAGATGTTTCATATTTAATAAAAGCTACCACTTGATGTTGACTTCCTGTGGTCCTTTTTATTAAGTGCTACTTTTCAATGCACTCTATGAGAGAATAATAATAAGCTCTGCCACAGCTGTTGCATAGAACCCATTAAAACATCATCTGTCCTTGCCCAGTGAAAATGTGCCCCCTGAGAGGTGGTATGAACATTGATTTTCAGAAAGTAAAGAAAATTGTTCACCAAAGAGCAAATTTAAATATCAGAGGTCACATGCACCACTGTGGTACTTCGGATAACACATTGCAATGTTTGGTGATAATTGAAGAAGTCTGACTGCTGCTTGTCAAACTGAAAATTCAAATGCCTATTTGAATGCTCTCTGATTTCATAAAATTGGACCCAAAGGTGTCCTCCCTCATGTTTTGACCTAAAACTCTTCAGAGAGTCATCTCAAAAAATTTAGTTTCCAGCACATCAAATGTCACCTGTCAGTGATTCTGAACCAGCTTAGGAGAACAGTGAAAGTCTGCCTTTTGCTGAGTAGCTCTGAGAAAATACTCCTTCTTCTTATACATGCTCTGTCCATGACTATAGGGAACAGCACTGTGTTTGCCTGCAAACCACCTTGAGAACTGCAGGTTCAGCTCCAGGGTTTGCAAGTGTTCTTAGACCAGTCTATTTCCAACAGAAGCAATGGGATCAGAGTCACAACAGAGATAACATGGGAGCTAAATACAGCAGCAAACAGGTAAAAAAGGTGCAGGGTTTTGAACAGCGGGTTTGGTCTGCCTCATTCCACAGCAACAACTACCATTAAAGACCTGGAAAAGTCCCATTAATAGCTCAGGAAAGGAAGAAAATGAAAGCAGTTAAGGTTGTGATGATAGAAGGTATTAAGGACAGCTTTTACTTTAAGCCTTTTCTTTTTAAGTTAAAAATTTTACAGGAAATGTTCTTGTTTTGACTATATTTTAGACTTTATTCGAAAAGACTAATTCCTTACTTTCAGGGGAAAAGAGTCGAGACAGAGTAGAGTTTGTTGGTCCTGCTAAATCTGCTTCCTTTGGAGGCGAGTGAGATTAACACAAAACATAAGAGGGAAGAGCAAAGCCACAGCTCTTGTCTCTGGTGATGCCTGGTGCTTGTAAGCTGTTGGAGGCAGCCCATGCTGTGGGTGCTCTTCAGTCACCCATGCCGCTGCCGGTGCTGTCCCTGTACTGTCAGCTCTCACTGGCACTTCCACGGTCCCTGACCCACCTTGATGCACTTGACCTCGTGGCACCATTGCCTGTGACCACATCACTTTGCAGGACTGTGCTGCCTCAGTGCAGATTCATCTGGTGGCATTGAAGAGAGTAGAGAGGGGCATAAGGTTGCTGCCTTTTGAAGGATGTTACTGTAAGGAGTAATAGTGCTCTGCACAAAGGCCACAGAAAGGGCTCTGAATGAGCTTCTTCCAGGACTTGGAGATAAAAGCACCACTTGACTGAGTTCAGTTTATAAGTGTGTTAATTAGCTCAGATGAGGCTAATTAGCACAGCACTACAGCACCATGGCCATGCTCCTTGCAGAGCCCATGAGTATTTATTTGCCTGCTTGTATACATCACAGTTCTACCTCCACGTTAAAGCCGGAGAATTTCTCCCTGTTTGACAGGGATCATGGGCACCCTGGGGAAGCAGAGCTGGTGCTACAGGTAGGTACCTGCAAGTAGTTCCTGGCCAAGAGCTCAGGCTTGCCCTGCATCCACACTCAAGCCAGTCAAACCCACTATGTGTTATATACAGTTTGATATAAAAGACCAAGATGGATTTTGTTGCCTTAAGTACAGCCCATTCACAGAAGAGCTTAGAAATTTCAGTTCAATCCATCTTCTTATGTGCACAGAAATCAACAAACACAGATTGTGTTGTTCCAGGCTGAAAGAGTTAACTGCTTTTCAGCTGATTCTAGCATCTCCATTTATAGGTAGTGACTTATGTTTGCCTGAGTTGTCAGACAGTCTGTCATTCCTGTATTAGTCATAATTTAGTTATATGTTTCTGCATAATTTTAATGTATGTCAAATATGATTCATCTGGGATGCTATTTCTTCTATCATGCAGCAGTTACCCAACTGATATTTCAGGATAACGGAGATCTTGGGAGACTCTTAGGATAAGAAACATATTAAAGCACCAGAAGAAAAATAAAAAATAAAATCTGGAAAAAGTCATACTAAGACTGTGAAGGTGAAGGCTGTGGGTAAAAAAGGACAAAAACTGGTAGTAATGAGCAGGTGTTATGTATACCTATCTCGAGAATTTTAGCTAGGAAAGTCAGTCATCTGGCATCACACAATATTAACCTGTGGATACCTTCACAGAGAGAATTACTGCCTCAAGACAGACATTTAAAATAAGAAAAATTTCTCTCTTCAGATACCCTTTCTCTTTTTTCTGTAGAGTCTAGACAACAAGGTACATTTTCAGAAGTCAATAGTTCAGCAGATAAGCCCCACTTAAGCTAACTCAAAATTGAAAGAACAAAGATTTACTGTAAATCCTATTCCTAGCTTAGGCTTCCTTGAATTATTAGAAGTTGTAAACAAATAACATACATGCTGCTCAAGCCTCCTTTGCTTCTCCCACTAACTGGCATAACAGTTATGGAGTAGCCACAAATAACACTGCTACTGAACAAACCAACCCTGAGTCTTCCAGGGGACCCATAAGGTGGGAACCTCATGAAGTTCAACAAGACCAAGTGCAAGGTCCTGCACTTTGGTCAGGGCATTCCCCAGTATCAATTCAGACAGGGATGAATGGATTGAAAGCAGCCCAGCAGAGAAGGACTTGGAGATACTGGTGGATGAAAAATTGGACATGAGCAACTGAAAGACAGTAGATTTTGATTGCACATAATGAAGACATTTTTTACAGAAATTGTAATGCTGGTGAGACAATGGAGTATGCTACCCAGAGAAGTTGTGGTTGCCCCATCCCTGGAAGTGTTCAAGATCAGGTTGAACAGATGCAGAGCCTCAAGACTCCTACCTTGGCAATGAGTGACTGATTTCAGACAGATATCAGGATGCCTGAGGATTTAAATTTCCTGCTTCACCAACAGAACAAAGTGTATTTCGTCTGGCTGAGATGGAGTTAATTTTCCCCACAGAAGCCCTCACAGTGGTGTGCTTTGTACTGGCAGATAGAAAGGTGTTGATAACACACCAGTGTTTGGCTACTGCTGAGCAGTGCTGGCACAGCATCAGGGTCATCTCTCCAGCGTTCCCTGCTCAACAGTAGGCTGGGTGTGGGCAAGATCTTGGGAGGGGACAGAGCCATGACAGCTGACCAGAGGAATATTCCATACCATTACAATGACTGCTCAGATAGAAAAGCCAAGAGAGTGGAGGAGAAAGGAGAAGAGGTGGGGGACATTAATTATTATTAGGACATTTGTCTTCTGAAGCAACCACTACAGGTTCTGAAGCCCTGCTTCCTGTGAAGTGGCCAGACATTGCCTGATGATGAGAAGAGAATATATATTTTGTTTTCCTTTGTTTCCATGCACAACCTTTTCTTTTGGTTTATTAAACTGCCTTTTTCTTAATCCACGGGGTTTTTTTCTTCTTTTCTTCCCACTCTCCTGCTGAGTAGGGGAGTGATAGAGTGGCTTGGTTGGCACTTGTCATCCAGCCAGGGTTAATGCATAACAACAAGCCATTAGCTGTTTAAAGCATTGCTGATCATCTCAAGCCATCACTTCACAATTATCTTCTTCAGTTGCTGCTATGTGGTGTGTACAGAGCTGCCAGAAAACAGGCACTAGCCACGGTTTAATACATAAGTTTTTTGCAAGTCAGAGCTCCTAAAACATTCAAATATTATTAAGGCTTCCCCTGCCTTGTGCTGCTACAGGAGTGAACTTTCTGTGGAAATGGCCAGAGCATGTCTCAGTCAGGAATATTCCACCCACAGACAGATGGACCATACCTATGAAAATAAATGACAGAGAAGCAAAATGTATGTCTATTTACATAGGTAAGTAGATACATACAACTGTTCAAAACCTTTTTCTTTGATTTTGGTGGAGTAACATTCCTGTGAGTGAACAGAGCATTAGGATTACAGATGCCTTTCTCTCTTTCTGTCCATGTGAAAGCTGAATTCCTGATGCTGCATGTGGTGGCCCAGCAGGAGACCTTTAAAATGCCCCATACCTAATATTCAGTACACAAACATATAAGCACTGTGAATTCAAGTTCCCATTTTGACTTAGACAACACAGAGATTTTGAGCTCTCAAGCTGAGACTGTATCAAGGAAGCATGATGTGGTGTGTGAGGGCAAGAATGCAGAGCCAAACACCCCAAAGAGCTGGTAACACACTTCTGTTTCAGTACGAAGATTTGGTTGGCAAATATATGTGGAAATGTCATCAGTTACAACTAATTTCTTTCTTGGTGAATCACTGCTGCCCATTTGATCTCTAGAATAAAGCCCAAAAGCTCTCTTTAAAAATGGACTGTCTGCGACAACTCTACTGAAAAATGTACCATTAATCATCGTGTGACTGTAACACCTTCAAATGAAATCAATCCAAAATAATTGAAGCCTTTCTAAAGATCTGGCTTGGGTTGTTGCATTGATTCTGTTTATTTCCAGCTGAGATAAGATGAGGGAATGATGACTTACTCAATTCATATACTTTTTCTCTAAGTCAGCTGAAAAAACAAGGTATGCATCCTGCCAACTATCTATGCTTGAATATCCTGCTTTCAAATGGAAATTCTTAAAAATTGCATGATTGACAATAAATAAAATATTGGCTTTACTTAATAAAGATATAGATACAGAGCTATAGTCCACAAACCATGAGACTAGAAAGCACTTAGATCATCCATTCCCTATTGCTCCTCAAGGCAATTTCATCTATACTTATACCAGTCCTGGCAGATGTTATGACTTTTTGTCCTTTTCTCAGAAAATACAGAGAAGACCTTATTCCCTTTCTCTTTATAACTAATTTCTTGAAAAGTGATCTCATGTCTGCCTTACTTCTTTACTTAACTAAAGAACTCCAAGCCTTCCTTTAGCTTTCTTTATTCACAGTATTTTTCTAAATCATGCTTGCTGTGCATTTCTCTCCAGCTATGCATATTTTAATGAAAATAAGTAATAATAAGTTGTCAAACCATGACAACTGCTCACAGGTCCACTCACATACTACCAGGATCCAATAGGAAGAATCATCATTTCATGTCTCTCACACATAATAACCCTGTTTATCCACCCAAGGACATGCCTTTTATCACACTGGTGAAACATTACTACTTCATGCTTGCCTTATGTGTCCCTCACTGAGCTGCTGTCTGGCCAGTTGTCCTCTACCCTGGATTTGTGCAACCCATAGCTCCTGCCTGCAGGTCACACTTGGTTCTTGCTCTCGGGTGTCATGGTTTGAGATTGGCCCCCCCTCGAGAAGAGGGGGACTCAGAGGTGATTGGGTGCCAGGGCAGTGTTCCCTGAAGAGCCAATCACCACTCATGTTGTTCGCTTCTGCTCAAAATCATATATACACAGCCCACTGGAAGCTGTTGGCAAGAGTTCTGCTGTTGGTGTCTGCTGCGTGTAGGTGTGGAAGGCCGGGGGGTGGCTGGGCTCCTTCTTTCCCCCTCCCCCGGGGCAGAGAGGGGAGCCCTGCACCCCCCCCAGCTCTGCCTAGCCCACAGCAGAGTTAGAGGCAGCATTTTGAGTGTGTGCAGTGAGGGAAGAGACTCACAGCACCTGAACCTGACCTGAGGTAAGAGAAGAGAGGCAGGCTTTTGCAGCCAAGCCCTCTTCCCCCTCCTTTTCTACAGCTAAGCTGTGGAGGGGAGCTTTTCCTTTCCCTCCACTGGAAAGCGGAGGAGAGGCTCAGCATTGAAGCATTGACGGGCCGTGGAGGTAGGCCCGGCGCTCGGGAGAAAGAGTCCCAAGCAAAATTGGAGACGGACCCCCAGAGAGAGGGAGAAGGGGCCCGGAGGATGTCTCTGCCACGCAGGACAACCGAAAACCTGAGGAGAAATCCACATGCCAGGACGTTGACACTTGATAAGCAGAACCACACTGCAGCAGCCTATGAATCAAGGGATGAGAGAGAGAGAGAGATCACACAGCAGCAGGAGAGCAAGGACTCAGAGCTATCTTCCTGGACTTCAGGAGGAGGAGAGACTACAACAAAACAACTGGAACTTGGTGAGGGGGGAGCGTTCAGGCCCAGAACACTCCCACAGAGGGACTGGTTACTTTCCAGCCTTGAAAAGGCTCTTTCCTGGACTAAACTTAAAGGAGGGGCTTGAAAGGACTGATTGATAAAAATGTAATATATATATATAGTTGTCTTTAGCTTGTATAGTATTTATTTGTGTAAATAAATGTATATACTTCCCCTTCCCCTATAGAAGCCTCTGACCTGAAAGTTTCTCTTCAGTAGTGTTGGGATAATTGTGGGAGGGGGTGGAGAAGCCTGAAAATCAGATTTTTAGATTTCTAACGTGGCTCAAACTGCCACACAGGGAAATGTGCCTTGTTTAAGTTGCATCATTTCCCTTTGATACATCCTTCCTTCCTGAAAAATGAATATTCAACTATGAAGCTTTCCAACAGCAGTCCATCCACCCAAGAGCTGTTGTGCACTTTCCTAGTTTGTCTTCAAAAATCATAAAGGTAGATATAAGGCCTTTGTAACACAGAGCTCACTACTGGGTGGCATTAGATGTGTTTGATATATGTTTGGCAAAGTCTTTTTGCTAAAAGTTTTCTTTCTCTTATCGTCTAGATGTTTATAATTCATTATATTTCAATTTCATTATAGAAGTAGAAAGTGCCTGAGCTCACAATTCTTTGTCTTAGGTAGTGGAAGGGGGGAGCTCTCCCTCTGGAAAAAACAGGTATTTTCATTGTCTTTTTTTTCAGTCTTCAGTCATTCAGAGGATGCAGGGTAAATTTTTTGTGCTCTCTAATTTGTGGTTTTAAGATAAGCACCTAACTAAACCTATTCTTTTCAAGAAGACTGTTGCAAAAAATAAAATGAAGACTCTGACAGTTTTACTGTTACCTGCTAATATTCTTCCATTTCTATTGAGCAGTAGTCAGATGCTTTACTTGCTTTTTTCCTTCTCAGCTGATTCACTTTCTCAAGATCTTTATTGTAATTCTTTGCTTATGTTTTATATTTTCCCTCTTTATCTTACGCTCATCTACTCATATTTTGATTAAGTTTCATTTATTTGCCAGGTGGGGCAGGGTAGGAGGGGAGAGGGGTTGGCGGCACAGAAGAGATAGTTTCCCCCGAACTTCTGGGAAGTGAAAAACCAATGATTTTGTCAGTCTCCTTTCATATGCCATTTCCAGTCTGTGAACTAAAATGCTGTGTGTTGATATCCTTGTTATGATTTTGGCTCATATGTTCGAAGTAGCTGATGTGGCTACTGCTGCATGACATTAACTGGATAATTTTGTTGGTTTTCCTTTTGTCACTAGATAAACACATGATTCTCCAACACACTGTGCATGCAACAAAAGTCTGCACTGATACTACTTATAGTATAAAACAACACGTAGGTACAACTAACAGTAAGTACAAGGGAATAATTGCATTACAAACAGCATGTGTGACTTCTGAAGTGGGGAATGACATATTACCACAGGTCTCACCTTGGAAATAACAACTAACTGCTGAGACAATTCAGTCAGTGACTTAAGGCACCCATAATTACACAATCATTTGTGCACTCACAAATCACCCAGAAAAGCAAGTGTATTTGGCATGATAAAAATCCCCATAAAAACAAATAAATAAACAAATAAACAAAGAAACAAAAAACCCCACAAACCCAAATCAATTTAACTATCTAGAGTACCCAGTCCAGAGGTTTATGCTAGCAGCAAGTGGGCGGATGTTACAGACATCGTACATGTTTAAGATGGTTAGCAAGGGCATTTAACATGCTTTCAGATACTCTGGAGTTGTTGCTTCAGAAGAGTTCAGTGCTGTGGCTTATTTGCCAGCCTGGATGCCTGAGATATCCAAGTCATATTCAAGTCATACTAGATGTCCAGGTTTGGGCAACGAAATCCCACCTCTAAATCTCAGTGGGAGAAATCCCATCCTAGTTTGAATTCCAGACAAAAATCAACAGCTGGATGAATATTTGCAGATGGAAATTTTAATTGTAAAAGACATTATTAAAGCCTTGAAACATGTGAAAGTAAAAACTGTGTTTGAAGAAGAACTGCTCTTTAACTATAGCAAAATTCATGCAGAAATCCTTCCTTTGCAACCAAAGCAAGAACCAGGCCTCCACAGAACTCACAGGACTCCTGGATATTCCCATGACGAGAGCAAAAACAATTTTTGGAGTATCACTGGTGAGAGCATAGAAGGCTCTTCATCTCTGCAGATATTTCAAATTTGCCTTTAAGGCTACACAGCAGGCAGACTTTTGAGAGTGGTTTTGTTTTGTCAGTTTATGCACAACATGTCTTTAAGATTGATGAGGTCTAAAGCTATATGTGAAGCAAGAATGAAGGTAAGCAAGAGATCTATAATGGTAAAAGAAGGATAACAAGTGATATAGGGAAGTGGAGTTCCTTATGCTTTTCAAAGACATTAATGAAAACAACTAAGAGATACTTGGCCTGGGGAAGACTTCTGTGGGGTCAGTTGTACTCAGTACATCCATCCCATTCAACTGTGCTATCTAGGGGTGCATTTTTCTGTAAGAGGGAAATGTATTTATATGCTCTTTCATATTTATAGTGGGATGGATATATACACATGTGGATAATGTAGACAAACACGTTCTTCTCTTCCTATGTCCACTCTAAGCTGGCCAGACACAAATTAGCTCTGATACCGAAGTGTCATATGGTGTTATGCAGAATCCTTGTCAGCAAGACCGATTGGCTCAGGGTAACAACTGTACACAGCATCTAGATTGGATTTGACTCCTTTTTAGATAGCTCAGGGAGTATCATCTCAGTCTACAGTGAGCTGTAGGACTTCCCACTATGTGTAGAGACTAAATGGTGTAGTGCAGGAGCTCCTTATTACCAATCCCTCTGCCTTAGCTCCATGGGTAAACCTGGCACAGGTAACCAACCTCATGCATTTCTACACAGCACAACCCACAGGCTCCTGGAATCCCATTCTGCAGATATTTCCTCCTAATGTTCTTCACAATGAACAGCCCTCATATAAATGAATAAAAGCAATATTATTTTTATTCATGGTAAGCCAGTTAAAGTCTGTTGATGCCATGCCCCATATCAACCTCTTTTAAATGAAGAGGCAAACAGATGGAAAGAGAGCTTCCATTTTAGTTCCTGTTTCTTGCATCTTTATTTCCACATTCATGATTGCCACACAACAGTTGCCAAGTTAAACAATTATGTTGCTTCTATTTGTTCATTTGATCATAAAGACACAGTTCTATGGCCTTATACAGCTATTAAATTATTTTGAATAAACACAATAAGATTAAAGTAGATGCAAAAAAAGTCAATCAAAGCATGCAACTTTCACACTCTTCGTTGTTTAATTAGTAGTGCATTGGGATAGGGTAAACGAGATAAGTTTCAGATTTATTTTATCTCAGAAATTTCATTCCCATCACAGAATCACTGAATGGATCAGGTTGGAAGGAACCACAGTGGGACATCTGGTCCAACCTCCCTGCTCAATCAGTGTTGTCCTAGAGCACGTGGCACAGGATTGCATCCAGACAGTTCTTGAATATCTCCAGTGAGGGAAAGTCCACAACCTCTCTGGGGAATCTGTTCCAGTGCTCAGACAGCCTCACAGTAAAGAAGTTCTTCCTCATATTCAGGCGGAACTTCCTGTGCATCGGTTTCTGCCCCTTGCCTTGTGTCTTAGGGGTTGACACCACCGAGAAGAGCCTGGCTCCACCACCAAGAAGAGCCTGGCTCCATCTTCTTGGCACTCCTCCCCGTAGAAATTTAATATACATTAATAAGGTCCCCTCTCAGTCATCTCTTCTCAAGTCTGAACAACCCAAGTCCCTCAACCTTCCTTGTACGAAAGATGCTCCAGTCCACTTATTATCCTTGTTGCCTTCTGCTGGACCCACACCATTACTTCTTTCTTTTCATCATGGCTAGGCTTCGCGAACAAAGATTTGGGAAGGGCTCTGCCCATGTTTGTTACAAGCATGCTGGTGGCTAAAGAGGCCAATACGAGATAGGCTCGAAGGTTTTACCCACTTCTTTCTTTACAGTACTGGTAAATACACATAATTCATTTTAAGTTCTCAAGTTGCATCAAAATGGGTACACGAACAGAGAGTATGAGAGGGTCAAGATTTCTTACAGAAGGGTTTAGTCATTTGTAAGACCTAAGAAACATCTTCCAGCATTACAGTCTTGCCATCCTTGTCCACCTGCCATCTGTACCTGCACTACCTATATAATATGCACTCTCCTACTTTATCATACTGAGACAGACTTGCTCAGACAGATGCTTGACTGAGACAAGGAAAACCACCTGCTAAGTGAATACTCATGGACTCTGCAAAAGTACACATAAACCCATCTTATACATGTGAATTATCCACACTATTCAAATAATGGTGACTGGAATATATATCTGTAAATGGTGCTTCTTCTGTGATATACTACAGGTCAGAATAGGTGACCTGGGAATCCCCTGTGGCTTTAAATTTGGACAAATTTTCCGTATCACGGAGTACCTCTGATGGCCCTCTGTACTGCCATGAACTTCAAGTCACCATGCTGGTTTTGTTTCACATAGGGCAATTATTAAACTCTCAGGCATAAAGTCATAAAGCACACAAAATCCTCTGAGGGGAAACACCCAAATAGGCTATTGTCTTCCAAAAATGTATTCTGTAGGTTCTCATTACTTCTTAAGTATGTTGTTGGTCTTTATTAAGAAAACATATCTGGAATGAAATAAAAATCAGTTTAGCTCAGCCTTGACTAAACTGTGTCACTAATCCGGACGTTTAAGAATATAGCTTTTTCTGCCTAAAGTTACTGTTGATGGAAGAATATATTGGACTTGAGTAAAAAAATCAAGCCCTTCCTATTTCTGTTTCTGGTATGTAAACTAGGCATTCTAGGATTTATGAAGGAACAAATGTTTGGGGTTTTGGTTTTAGTTTTTGGTGGGGAGGTTTTGTTGGTTAGTTGTTTTTTTGCTGACATACATTCAAGAATAATTCTTCAGTGCAAAACAACAAATACAAATATGTTATCTTCCAAACTGGTTTGATTCTACATTTTTCATATTCTTGTTCTACAATGGCTAAAGCTGCACTTGAAATATAGTTGCAGGAGCTGGTTTCCTACACTGTCTTCTTTGCTTCAGTATGATCAGAGAAATCATCACCTGGAGAAATTGTCATGATTCATGTTTCTAGGCTGTAGGATTTGAATTTTAAGTGGGTTGAGTTAACCTGTAAGGGCAAGGATTGTATTTATAGTGATGTCTTTCATATAGTCAGTTCTGCTAACACACTAATAGTTTTGCTGATGAATATATTTAGTATGCTTTTTGGCAGACAGCCATTATTGTAGCCCTGGGAGAAGGAAACTGTCAAATTATGAAAATAGGATTTTTAAATGGACTATGTGGAGATTTTTGTTCTGTTTGAGAAAATTCTTTACCTCTATAAGCATTCTTAAACTAGGGAAGAATCAAAAAGTCTTGTATGTTGAGTTTTGTTCTTCTAGACTGTGTGTAGTTGCCCTTTTCTTCTAAAATGTTGGAAAAAGAAAAGAACACATCTATAAACTTTTAAAATTTTCAAGAGATTTCTAGGCATCCAGTGTGAAAGAACTAAACCGACTCTGATGTACACATTCAAAAAGCTGTTCCTTGCACAATCTATGTGAAAAAGAGTTCCTTTGAGGTATTGTGCTGGTTTAAAAGTTAACCAGCAAGGGAAAATGAACTCAATTCAAAAGAGAGATTTATAACAATTTATTAAAATAATGCAATAAGTACAATTATACAGACAGACAATTGGTTTTAACCCACAAAACCCAAATGTATAACCTAGCACCCTGGGGTATTAACAAGAGTGGTGTACCTCGGCCCACCCCCGAGTCCAAAGCAAAGGGAGAGGGAATAAACCTGCTGGTGGGAGAGCTGCTGCAGTCTGGTCAGAAGTGGTGATTGCAGTCCAGTCGAGGGTGGTGGTCTCAGTCTGGTTGAACGCGGTGGTCTGCAGTCTAGTTGAAGGCAGTGGTCTGCAGTATTCCTCTGGATCCCACGAGAGGTGGCAAGGTTCTAAAACTCCCAGTTATATACTCTCCAGTTCAGGCGGGAGTGCTCAGTCCCTCCCTCAGAGTAGGGAATTCTATAAAAGCGCATGCGGATGCTCAGTCCCTCCTCCATAAAAGGGTATCAGAGCGGGGAATTCCATAAAAGGGTATCAGAGCGGGGAATTCCATAGAAGGGTACAGGAACATCTTCCCACCTTGCAGGCCTCTACTGACAACAGTTTTTGGGAAATGGCATGGAGGCTATAGAATACACAGTTTTGGGTTACACCCATCCAGTGATGAATTGGTCCCAGCCGTTCTAACCAGGACAGGTATCTTAAGTTGGCTCTCATAAACTGAGGTACTGAACATTTTAGAAGCCTTGGACTAAATATACCTCTGCCGACTAAGGGAAAGTAAGCTCATGCTCTTAAGAAAGATCTGAGGCCTAATCTTGCAAAACTTTCAGTGCATAACTTAAAGTGCATAATGAGTTAGGCACCACATGAGTATTATTGAGATCAGAGTTTCATTCCTGTACAAGTTAATTCAAAGACCTTTTTCTACTTCACACAACAGAGAACCAGTGTTATTCTGGAATTAGTGATGAGCAATGGGTTGGTAAGTAGTGACTCATTTGCACTTTGAGTAATCACACTGGAGCACTTGACCTATACAGCTAAACCAAACCATACAATTCAACCTAACAGTGTTTAAGTTCAAGCATGATTTTCCTGAACACTTTATTGAAAAATATCTGTCAATTACAGAATGAGTCATCCAAAAAGAGAAAGAACAGAAGAAATATAAGTAATTAACTACAATGTACTTACACAGGAAGATATAGGCAGCAAAGTCTTTCACAGGAGCCTTAAGGACAGTAGTGATGCAATGAGCTAGTGCTTGAATGGAGTCCACTAACAATTAAATCTTTAGTTCTAGTAACACTTATGCCAGCTGCAAGCATAAAACACAAGCCTGTGGAAGATAACGTACATGTACACTTGGACATAAGCTCCTGTACGTACCTCCACATAACTACATGCAGAAAAAGTCAGTTTTGTAGTGAGGTTGTCTATCTGAGACTCCAAAGTCAGGATTCACTTTCCAGCTTTGGCACTGATTTACTTGTGACTTTTCCTCAGTATCAAATTGATAAAATCAGAGCAATGGAACTTCCTGAATACATAGGATTGTTGTGATGAAACAAATGAACACTGATGTAGCTACATACATACTAAAATGAATTTTAAAAGCAACTGACAGAGTAATCTAGTAATCACAAAGTGGCTGAATTCTAGGTCATCTTACGTTTCTCTTTTGATGATGTAATGGTGCTAAAAACTGGATTTAATTTTACTACAGGATATATTTTAAGAGAATAGCTTGAATAACATATGTAATTTACTTTTGCAAAATAAGTCTTGTCTTAAAATAGTTACAGAGAATTTCAAACACAAGTCATATTTTGCTTTAAAAGCTGCAGTTCTGATCCTGCAGAATTTTTGAGTATAAGCCCAAATTGTTATATGGAAACAATTGTATTGATTTCGTATAACAGACAGCACTTACGGATCTTCAGATGAAACTAACTATACAGAGACTGTGACCATAAGTGAAAACAGTGGCTGAAATGGCTCTATACACAAAAGTTATGTACGCCATGCATGTATGTCAAGCTGGAATTTGAGACAGGAATGCCACCATTTTTCAACATCTATGCAACCTGACATTCATGGAATACTAGGGTGTTTTTTTTTCCTTTGAGGGAATTTCCATGTAATAAGCTGCTAGTACCTCTGAAGCTTGACTTCATTCGACACTGAGGCTGTGGTTCACTCTCAGTAGGATCTTTCGCCTTCAATAAACTTAGTTACAAAAACACAATTTTGGTGAGAAGAAAGGAATAGGATAGCATAAAAATATCAACTTTTGTTGACCCTTTCCATATGCTATTTCACCATAACTATAAAAGCCTACAAGGAATGATGTAGCCTACACTGGGTAAATTTATGGAAATTACACTACATTCTTGGTCACACTAATGTTTGAAGCACTTTTTTTTCCCAACTTTTGTAATACTGCATCTATCTGCTGTGCAGTGCTGTCTTAATAAGCCAGTTATAGCAGTTTTAATGTCTTCTGTCTGGTCAAACAATCATGTAAACCCTGATAGATTTGCAAGAAAAATGCTATCATTATTTAGTTCAGTGGTAGATTTTCTCCTTTGTATAGGAATAGAAATATGAAGAAAAGGACTCACAGTTTAGGGAGAAACCTGAGCAAATTTTTGACAAAATTAAGCCTCATTAGGGTGACTAAAAAAACCACCTCAAAACCTCCAAAATAAACAAAACAAAATGAAACAAAAAAGTAGCATTACAGGCTACATATTCTGGTGGGAAATGACTGTAGTGCATAAAAAATTCATATGCAAACTCACTTTGCATAGCTTTTTGTATATCAAGATGCTTCTTATTTTTCCTTAGAGTGTATTTCTTAGGTGGTTTTTTTGTTTTCTTTTTCTCTTGGCTACTAGCAGGAAACTTTTCTGTGGTCATTACTAGAGTTCCCACTATACTGATGATTCACACAGATTGTTAGCCATTTATGAATGTGCAATACTGAACATTATAAAAAGTTCATTAATCTTCATTGCTAAGCAATTAATGTCAAAGAGACAGAATATTTTTACATGCATGTAATTAATGTAATTATAAATGGGGGAGCAAGGGAAGAAAAAAAAAAAAAGCAGCAAGCAAAGTAAATTAGTTCTGCAGAGGTCCAGGAGATTAAACAGTAACCTTTATTTCTTGTTTCAGGACTATGTGAAGCTTCCTTCATCAAGAGATCATGAACACAAAAATTAATGAAAGGGTCGGAGGGCTTGACAGACTCCAGAGGAAGCTGATGGACTCCAAAGAAGTTTGCTAAGTAGAACACCAAAGTTAAGGCTTCTTTAGCTTTGAAGGAACGTAGAAAGGAAAGAAAAATGCAATTCTCTGTTACAGATCCCAAATACAGCTTCTATCAGCAGTGAATTTGCATTTTAAAGCAGATGAACATACTGTATCAGACTCTGTCCTTGCTGTTTTCCTGGTGCTGGCCCAGTGAAATATAAGGGGTTGCTCCAACAAAAATAGCAAAGAGTTCTCAGGGGAAATTCCCCCTAAGCATGAAGATAAAAGCAGCCCTGATATGCCTTTCCTTTAGCCATTAGTGTATAAAGTGATTCTCTAAGTAACAAAAGGCAAAGGTGTAAAACATACACACAGTAGACAATTGCTTGTAAAGGATTAACGTCCAGTTGCTGCAGCTAGATGATGTTGATACCAGAGTATCTGGTTGATACAGAGTTCTGCTGACTCAGTTTGTGAGTTTTAGCAGGTAGGCACTCTTTTATTATGCCATGCTGAATGATTTCAGTGCACTGGGTGCCCTGAGAATCATGTCGCCAAAGTGCACACAGAGGTATCTTCACTACAGCTTATATGTTTGCATTACATAGCTATTCATTTTCATTCCCTGCATTTCCATTACATATTCATGACATTTCCCAACACTTATTAGCATATATACATATATAAGATCTTTGAGGGGCTTCATCAAGGGTCTCTGGTGCTTGTTTCTGCCTGGAGCCCCCAAAGTTCTGAGTGACCACCTTATGCACTTCTTTAAGACAATACTCCTGGTTACACATCAACCCAGCATTGCCTGCTTGGCTGCTTCAGTTCCTTTCTCTAGTGTTGTTACTTTGCTTGGCTGATTTCTTTAAGTTGAGGCTTTGGTTACACGTAATTTTCTATGCTACCTTTCTGCTGCTAGCAGTACTAGTTCTCAAAACTCTGGTATTATTATTTTAGAACTGGTCTAGTCTAACATTTGAAGGAGAAAGGATTTAACTGAATCCCTTGATTAAAAGCAAATTCTGCAGACTATTAAGGCTGTAATGATCTTGTGAGGAAATCTTTATGTAGCATCAATTGTCAATTGGTTTTTAAACTGAAGCTCTTGGCTGAAGAAAGGGATGCTGATTATAAACACAAACACAGTTAACTGCAGAGCCCTGGATTTCTTTCCTTAGCACTTAAAAATAACTGTCCTGAAGGATGTAGTTCCTGAACCTATTGTGTCATACTCTTATCACTCTTATCTAGTCATCATTCATCACACAAGAAGAGATCAGAAAAACACTGCAGACAGTGAATGTGTGCTTGGAGACTCACATGGTATTAACGGATTAAGATGCACCTTCTGTGAGAGAAGGGTATGTTTACAGTGACATGGTCTCCCAGAGTTTGGACATGGCAACATTGTGACTTTGCCTATTTCACTCTTTCCCAAACTATTTGTATCTCAATCTCTTTCTTTGGAACAGAATATTTTGTGAATTTCTCTAAATAAACAGTCTGTGCATTAAAAATACCTTTTTCCTCAGTGACAACTATCAGGTAAAGCAGTGACAAAAATCCAACTAATTAGAAGCAGTGGAAGCCTCAGTATTTGGCACATTCAAAGGAAGATACAAACTACAACAGTAGATTTGAAATAATGAACAATGTTACTGCGACACAAAAATGAATTAGAAAGCACAGTAAGAATTTTTCATCACTGAAGTTTATGATTTTCTGCTCAGAACACTAATCACTAGTGATTTTAAGTTCAATTTAAAAAAAAATTACATCAATTCTTTTTACAGAGTAGAATTTCTCATGAGAAAATTACAGTATTGCGAAGACAAAGAGCTCAGAATTAACAAAAGTGGTTTAAAAATTTTAAGTCCTTTAAAAAATAGCCTGTTACATTAAGATTACTTTAATTTCTCCACAGTTTTTAAAGCATTCTAGAAAAGCATTGCATTTACCTTGAAATTCCACTCCCTAAAACTTTTGTGTGACATTCAGATCGTGATTTGAGGTTGGATTTAGCAGCTGATCATTTCATTCAGCCTTGGAATTTCACCAGAGATATCTGAAGGTTTCCCTCTATGAGAATAAGATAAATGTCCCAGCTGTAGAGAAAGAAAATCTATTCGGATACATACTTGTATCAAAAGCTCTTTACAATTCATTCCTAAAATACCTGGACTAGAAATATCAAAGGACCCGGGTAGCACTGCCACATTCCACTGTAGTGAGCACACAAAGAGAATAGAAAAAAAGTGCAGCTTGAGTCATATGACTCCCAATCTTATCAATAATTATTAATTATATCTTAATTATCATTATTTTGTTTTATAGATTGTTTTATCGATTGACAACTTGAGCATTTTATGAACGATTAATGGTAAAATCAACTAAATACTGACCATAAATGCAAACTTATAAAATACCAGAACCCACCTAGATTAATCAGCAAAGAATATAACACAAAAAGAGCAAGGAGAAACATAGAGACTGATTCTAAGGTAAGCAGTCCCCCAGAATATCTTTCCCTGTATGAATGATGCTATTGTTCCAAGCTGCATTTTGTGGAACAGGCTCAATTATTTTGCTAATGCAGGTTATTTATTTTGACATTGGTCAATGTTCTCTGAGAGAAACTGGTTATAAAGAGATTTATCATATTATTTCTAAAGATAGTAGAAACATTTCCCTTTCCTGAAAGTAGCATTGAACCAAACTCTAAAAGTCAAAATTGACCTAGAGTATTTGCTGAGACCAACAATGATACTGAAAATGAAAAAAAAAAACCAAAAAAACAAAAACAACCAAATCAAAACAAAACAAAACAAAACACTAACAAAAAAGTCCCCAAACCAAAACAGCTTAAAAAATTGGCATAAAATGCAATAGGGTCAATTCCAAAATGCTCCACCTGGCCTGAAGTGTGGGTGAGTGACTACTCGGTAAGGAACAGCTCTGCAAAGGACATTCTGGTGATGATGGGGACCCCAATGTGAGTAGTAGTCAATAACAACTCTGTTAATTGACTTGGTTGAATGTTAAGTCATCACAGGCTGAGCATATTTGTGCCTGTTTCAGTTTAGGAGTTGAGCTTTCCATACCGCTGTACACAAGTCAGCCTTCATGATTTCTGTTTTACATGAACTCCTATTTGAGTTACTGTCCAATTTGTCCTCACAGCACATGTTCAGAGAGCATGCTCTGAAGACCACTCTTCACATTGCACATTTGTCTAGTGAAATTTCTGAAGGACAGACACCTGGATGTTACTACAGAATGTTCACTGGAGTCTTCTTCTCTGGTTCATATAATGCTATAACATACTTCACATATCTTATTTAGAGAATGAAAATCTTATTATGTTCTCCTGTTCCAGGGAAAAAATTTCTTTGGGAATTATAGTCCATCAAAAGAGGAGTGTCCAGCAATTCAAGGGAGGTGATTCTCCCCATGTACTTCGCTCTTGTTGGGTTGCTCAGAGAGGTTGTGGGTTTTTTCATCCCTGGAAGTGTTCAAGGCCAGGTTGGATGGGACCCTGAGAAACCTGGTCTAGTAAACAGCATTGCTGCCCATGGCAGGGGAGGTTGGAACTAGACAACCTTTAAGATTCCTTCCAACCCTAACCATTCTATGACTATATGATCTTTAAAAAACATTAATTTTAAGTGGGTTTTTTGCCTTGGAGTCTCTGTGCCCACTTCTTTGTTCCTAAAAACATATTTTTCTCTTTCAAAAGTATTTTTTTTCTTCACTGTTGCCTTGTAAAATTTAAAACTGATGACAAAAATTGACTTCAGGCCCATTCCTGCAAACACAACAATGAAAACTAAATATTGACATGTGCATAAACAAGTTTAAAAAACCCCAAATTTTATTTCTGCAGTCTCAGAGAAAAATACATAATTCATCTTTGTCTGCATAAAGGACTTCAGAATTCAGATGCTGGAGTATTTAAAGTGGACGAGCATTCTTTTCAAATAAGTTCTTTCTTTTTTTTGTTTTTATCAGCTTAGAGAAGAGCTGCATCTATACAGTTAGAGCTGCAATTTTATTTATTTTTCCAAGCATAGAGATACAGAAAGTCCTAATATGCATCCTCCAGGTAAGTGCTCTTTTCTCTCCTTTCAGCTCCTCCTTTTACTGCTCTGCAAGAGTTATGAAGTACATTTTACTTTCATCCTTTCATTTCCCATTCCTCACATTATCAAATCTTTGCATGTTTCAGTTGAATATTTGCAGTCATTTCTGTGGTATCTTGTGGGGAAAAAACATACTTCACTGTGTATTAATTAGTTACAAAATGAGGCCTTTATATAATATTAAATGAACTAGCATTCCATTTCTCAGTTTTCATTCTTGTTTGGGCTTTTAATTATCATCTTCCAACTTTCCCTTAACATTTGCAGAGATTTATATTTAAGAAGATTATTTTTGTCCCACCTGTGCATAAATGGTACCATGGCCAAGTATAGGATAGTGATTAAATGTTTTTTTTGTGTTAGGTGATACTGGAAGGACAGTGAAAAATGTTATTTTCAGTAGGGCTGTGCAAATAATTCATTTTTCTAATCAGTGGTCAAACTGAAGAGAAATTAAAAAGGCACTTGGAACATTTAAAACTTTCCAATTTTCATTTGACCTAAAATGAAACATTTCATTAATAACCAAGAATGGTCAATCATTTTAAAAAATCTCAATGAGAAAATACTTCCAGGCAACAGAGCTTGTTGACATGATGCCAAGGCCTGGATTAATATTAATGCCTAGAAAGACTGCTATCTGAATTATGCCATTTCCTTAGGCAAACAATTATTATTTGGAGAGATTTCACCCTGATGAAACAGGAAGCCCTCACATCACTTATTGCAGGACAACCAGAGATCACAGTAATAGCTGGAAGGTGCAACAAGCCCAGGAAGAGTGAGGGAACTTAGGAGACAAGCAGTAAAGCTGAGTGCAGCAGCAGCGGCAGCAAGGAGCAGTAACAAAGGCAGGCAGATAAAGAACGTAGCACACAGAGATAGCCAGCTGAATGAGAACGAAATGAGAAGTTTTGAAAGCACAAATGCACAAATTATTCTGTATCTGAAAAGTTGGAAAATATTCTGTTGGCAAAAGTTATTTTAGAGCCGTCTTCCTCTAGAGGCATTAATGAGCAGCACGTAGTGTGATGGGGTAAATACCGAATCTTTAATGGTATAAAGCAAAGGCCCCCAATCTTCATAGGCTAATGGGAAGCATTGCACAGGAATAAACACACTACAGACAGCAACATCATCTACTTTTTTTGATGCTATAGAGAATCACGTGTTTTCCTCCGGCAGTGCATAGCACTGAAGATGTCTCAGCAATGTGTGTCTTCTCACAGATGGAGACAGGAATGTCTGTGTGGTTGTTACTCTTCTAGTGTCTTGCTCTCATTCAAACTTTCAGGGGACTACTTTAACAGATCTGGTCTAGAAAAGGCAGACTCTACAAAGAATCCTGGCACAAAGCAGCAGGCAAGCTGGATATGCCAGTTCAGTTATTGTGGTGCTCTCAGTCCACATGCAATTGATGTGAGTGAATACAGAAGATCAAAGCTGCAACACCATCTCATGTTGCTCTCCTCAGCCTTTCAACTCCTTACTTTCACTTGGCAGAGCCAGCTTCAGTAGTAAGAGTAGCAATGGTCTGTTTTGAAAAGGATGTTGAACTTGCCTCTTGCCATGCTGCTGGCAGGATTAGTGGTAAAAAGGATCAGGAAAAAACAGGAACACACCCTGGGACTTTTCAGAGTGCAATGTGGAGTTGAGTGCTGTGGTTGCTAGGGGAAAGATGTTCAAAAGCCATTGTTCTGGGTAGAACAATGGGTCCTTTAAGCCCACAACACTAATTAAGTCTATTATTTCCAGCTTCATAGAAATATGTGTTTATCCAGAGGCAATTTAATTTCTTCTTATCTATCAGCATGAGTAGCTGTAAACGTGTAGGATTTGGAAATGTCCAACAGCTTCTCTGTGTCCTTCATAGTGAGCTCTAGCCTGGTGGCCGTGGGGTAGGGGGAGGGAGCCCAGCATTACTGGAGGTCTGCTTATGTGCTGTATAAACTTTTATATTTGATTGACAGTACATTTCAACGGATGGATTTTGTGAAATACTAAAAACAAAAGCATGGAAGTCAGTTGTACCCCCAGTACCCACTGATCCTTTTTTTCTGACTTCAGGAGGTCCAGATCACCACAGACTAAATTAATCAGGTGGCTTTGGGGAGAGTTTATTTAAATTAACAAATTAATGGGTTTCCTTTCCTTGCTAATTTTTCTATTCACCCTGAAAGGGAGGCTTCTAATAATTACTGACTTTTTCTGTGCATATACAGTACTGCAATCACATGATAACTGTACAGTTTGATTATCTGAAAATACAGATTTTGTTTAAAAAGAGAATCATAATTACTAGGGGAAAAGTACAAAAAGAACACATACCGTTTTTAATTAAAAAGTATCATTTACTTCATCAGGAAAGATACAGCTACCACTGACTTCAAAATCTGAATAAATTTTCCCAGCAACTGCTGCAGGTTTTGGTAGAAAAAAAAAAGCTGGAATTACCACTGCCAACACAGATGTAATGCTCATCAATATAAAGATGAGGCTGTTCCTCTACTGCCATAGCTTTGTTGAATAGTGAAAAGACAAAGCTTTTGGATCATAGCATTTGTCTGCTTCATAAAGCCACCTGGTTTTCCAAAGCAGTCAGGTGGCTCTGTTTGTTGGGCCACAGGTGGAAAAGAAGGCAGAAATAATTTCTAAGGAGGGTACAAAATTCACAAGATAAGATTCATCTGACCACATTAAAGCATATATATGGGAGCTAGTGACCACCAATTTGTCCTAGAGTGAAAGGAAAAAACTGTGCTGCTGAACTCTTCCCGAAGTTACCTAAAATAGTAGCTCTTAATCATGCATTAAAAGTGCCTGTTCCTCCTCATCATCTGGAAGGGGAATGAAGGGTGATTAGTCTTGAAGACAGAAATCTAGTGTCAAAGCACAAGAATTTCCATGATCCTTGATACTTACACCTGATCATGAAGAATCTAATTTTCTCTATATTACAGGGAACAATGCTTAGCCCTGTGTTATAAAGTTCAGGCCAGTATTTTATTATGACATGACTGGTGTCTACAGAGGTACTTGCTACTGGCAGAATTAGGGATCAGACAAAATCTTTGTGGAACATGACACAAATACAGTGGAGACTTCTTTTAAAAAGAAGGGGAGAAAAAGGAGGAGTCCGGTTCTTCTGCTGAAGAAAATTCTTGGTTTAACATGTTCTCAAATGTAGATGAAAGGCAATTTTTAGTGTAGTTTATTATTACCTTCAGCAGTCTGAAGCTTGGTGCAACCAGAGACAATTATTTCATTAATCAGTAGTGACTGTTGTAATGAGAGGAAAAATGCTGAAACTCCCATCCCATCCAGTAGTCTCCACCAGTGCTAGCCTAGTACCCAAGAATATCTGCAGCTCTGGTCTCTTTATACACAACAGGGAAATATTAGGTAGGGGTAAACACTAACTTTTACATAGGTCAGTAGAAAGTAAAGACCTTTCTTTCCATGAGTACCAAATTAATAGTTTGCAATTATGATTTTGAACTAAGGTAGTTGTCTGCTGAATAAAATCATTCCACACAAAGCCCCAAACATTTTTTTTTCTGTAGGAATTCCTATCAAACTCAAACAAATCTACTGGAAAACCCATGGAAGATATATTGTGAACATCCCAAGGGTAACCCAAAATCTAAAACATTCTATCTTTTTAATCTAAGAGAAAGGGGAAATATATAGAGCACGTACTAATGAACCATGGCAAGAGCCGTATGAAGTTCCATCTAGTCCAGTATCAAGCACATAGTGAAGAGTAGGAAAGAACAATGTACTTTTTTATGTGTCTAAGAAGAGTAGAGATATTTTTCAAGAATAGGCTCACCATCTGCAGTTATTTGTGGCTCAGGAACATCCTGAAACAGAACTAGTCACAATGGACTCTTACACCTAAAGTTTTCTCAAATTGATCTTTGAATCCACTTAAAGTTTAGAACCCATTGCTCTGAGGTGAGGAGTTCATACAATCATAAAAAAGTTTGGTTAGGAATGAACCTTCCAAAGTCATCTAGTCCAACCCCTCTGCAATGGGCAGGAACATCTTTCACTAGATCAGGATGCTCAGAGTCCTGTCCAATCTGACCTTGAATGTTTCCAGGGATGGGGGATCTGCCACCTCTCTGGGAAACCTGCTCCAGTGTTACCCTCATTGTAAAAAACTTCTCGGTTGTATCTAATCTAAATCAACCTCTATTAGTTTAAAACCAATAGCCCTTGTCCTATATGAACAGTTCCTCAACACTTTGAAGAGAGTTATCATGAAGTGCAAATCTGAAAAACGTGGGGTTTTCTCCAGTGTTGGTTTTAAGTGTTGTCCCTCAATATACCCCTGAAAGCTGAGTCAGGAAGATACTATCTAGAAGGAAGAAACATGAATAAACTTTCTACTAACAGAAACTTCCCCCAAAATGAACTTTTCTGTTTGTTTCCTTTTCAGATATTCTTAAATTACCAAATCCATGCCATCTTCACATCTGGAAGTAATTTCTAAGGGAGGTTTACAGTAACCTTCAACCAAAACAGAAGTGTGTCTTCCTCAGACACTTGCCATTGTAATCACAAGACCAGTTATTTTCTTTTTATGTATGCAGTTTAGGGAACTGCACACACATCCCAGTTGTGTGCAGCTTTGAGAACTAGACACAATAACTGTATTTTATGTCTTTTGCTCTTTAGGAGTAATTACCTTTCATCTGATGACATTCTTTTCATTCCATTCCTCAAATTCATGAAAGTTTCTCTCTTTCATTAGCAGCGCCAAAATGAGCTCTGTTCATTGCTCCACAGTCTTAACTTTACAAACTACAGTTTGAAATATTCTTTCAGAATCCATTTCTACCTATACAAAACTATGTGCATAAATAATTTACTTTTGCAAGATTGAGCGCACTTCATTACACACACACACAATTAATCCAAACCCATAGGACCTTTTTGCCTCCTATGTGTGCTTCATGTGCGCTCCCTTGGTCACATTTGGAAAGTTTTGAAGACCTCATGTAAACCCCTGATTTCATTGAAATCAATGTAAAAAAATTCCTAATCAACAGAATCAGAATTATGTCTTCCATTCTATTACATTCACAATTATTTGATTAAATCTGATGAAAAACTGCACTTAATTCTACGAATACTGAGCCAGAGACCTTGATATTAGGTTATTTTCCTTCCTCAACATGACATAGACCAAGAAAAGAAAAAGTTTTAAGTTGAAAAAATTCTCCCAGATCCTCTTTATCAATATCTAAACTTCTACTTGTTCCATATTTCTTGCTTACGTGCCGAAGCCTTCAATAATTTTTTCTCTCAGGTACACATCATACTGATTGTCATGTATTCATTCAACCAGGAAGAAGAAAAAGTTTGTGCATCTTTGGCCAGAATGAGACTGATTTCAAATGCTGTGGCTTCATTATCTGCTACAAATCACTCACAGAAAACCACACAGTAGGGAGGGGGAGGAAATAACAGAAAAATAATGTGAGATAATAAAAAGTAAATTAATGATACATAAATTACTTGCTGAAAGGAACAAAGAGCAAAATTGTGTTTCTACCACTGACTTTATGGAAACACGACCAAAGTACTAAGGTTTTTGCTCTGACTTGCAAGATTGAATATAGTTATGAAAAGCTTCTAACTAAAAATGGAACTTGTATATTCTTTAGCAAAGTCAAAATGAATCTTGTTCTAAGCTATTACTCAAGTTAGGCAGTAAATTAACACAGTCCTATTATTTCAGAGTTGAGGCTTCTGCTACAATATGACTCTATACAACTGACATCACTTGCCTAAATTGATCAGATTAATGTGCTGGTACTTTGAAATATGAAAGGTGTCTGCACATTAATTACAGGAATCATTAGAGAGAGACAGCATGTTTAATTTCCCATGATCCAGGTGTCCTACAGCCTTGTGTGTGTATCTGAGTAGAAGGTATGCAAAAGATCATTCAGGCCTCAGTCTTAAAATTGACTTCCTCTCCCCCTCCCAAAATTTTGCAACCGCAGTCAGGTTTCCCGGCGTACAATTCTTTCATACACCAAAAGTACTCGGAGGAACTGTACATAAACCTAATAAATAGGAATGTGAGGTAGATCAGGTATAAGCTCCTGATCCTTCTGCAAGCAGAAGGAGTAATTTGGGATTACAATTTAGCTAGTAGGATTAAGTTACACAATTGCAATGCCAATTTCCTAGTATTTCTTCTCCTTTCCCCACTCCTAGAAATATTAATCCTTGAAAAATGAGTTGTCATCTACTGAATATAAAACAGGGGCAAGGCTAGACTATTTCCGCCAGATTCACGCTATGATGGCAGATATGCAAGAATCGCAATTTTTGTTATCGACATTAAATTGTTTCTGAAGCTCTGTCAGTCATCTGTGGTTTCTATACAATGGACAAAGCTATTTTTGCCCACAGATTCATGCTACCCTTGAACTAGTCCCACAGGGTTTCACATGTCACTACCTGCAAAGGCAAAGGATCTCAGGAGATACCTGGTTTCAGTCTCTTATGTGTACCTTATGTGAACCTCTCTTCAGGTTCTCAGTGTACAGCACAGATAGCAAGGGTGGTGGGTAGTTGCAGGCATTTCAGGTATGAGTGATCTCATTTAACTCTGGGAGGGCAACTATATTACAGGCAGCTACAACTAAGCTATTAATCTAAACTTCCAGTATAGCCAGTGGAGAAAAATATTGTTATGTGTGATCCAGACAACCTATTTGAGACATCTACCTTCAGATGAGATTAGTCATCCCAAAAATGTCTCTTTCTCTCTGTCAGTTACAGTGTGAGTCTAGACAAGTAGTCCAGATGTAGGGATATATGCTGCACATCCTAACATTCGGGTGATTTGACTTGTACCTTTTCTTCTTCACTCAATGACAGAAGATGCTTTACTTCACAGAGAATGATAGAAACAACCTGAATAAAAACCGCTTCCCTGCTAAGAAATCTGAAAAGGCTGCAGCCTAGGAAATCTTGGTGAAAAAACAGTCCAGAATGAGAAACTGCTGAAAGAAGTTCATAACACTGATAGGAAAATTCAGGTTGGAAGAGACCTGGGGATGTCAGCTGGTTTAAAGACTTGCCCAAAGCACAGTGAGATGTGAGATTTGAGATCAGACCAGATTGCTAAGGGCTTTGCACAACTGGGTCTTCCAGGGATGATCACTGTTCAGCCTCTCTGGGCAAACTCTCCACTGCCTGACTGTACTCTCAGGAAAAAGTTTGTCCTCTCTTGATTCAGCTTGTGCCCATTGCTTTCCTCCTGCCATGCACCACTTTGAGAATTGTGACTCCATCTCCTTGATGACCCCCTGTAGGTATTGGGGAAGCTATTACATGTCACCAAAAATGTGCCTTTCCATGAGAGATACGAGGGTTGTATGGGACTAGTCTCTGGGTAAGTGGGCCAGGGACTATGTAATTGACTGCTCTGTATGAAAGAGGAGTTTTAGCTAATCTAGCTTCCATCTACTTACACAGTCTTGCTTCCAAAGCTGCTTTGAATAAAAAAAAGAGTTGCCAGGGGACTCCCCTCCAGGTTTGCAGACAGGTTCAGCACTCCCAGGATCAGGACTGAATGTGATCTTCAGCAAGGTCTGGAAAAACCATTTATGTCTCTGTAAATTACCCTGGAAGGTGAAATATAAGTCAATGCGCATGGTATATATATGTTTGCAACCTGACAATAAATGTCTTTGCTGTCAAAAGTTGGCTTAAGCAACGGCAGGAGTCTTTCTGGTTCCTGATCTCCTACAAGAAAGCAACGGGGACATTTTTAGATTGAGGAGTTAGGGAAAGTCATGCCTCCAATGGAGACATTTTTAGATTGAGGAGTTACGTAAGGTCATACCTCATACAAAACTGATGACTATCTGTCTGCATCCTCACTTGTCAAGGAAGGATGGTAAAATTTAGATTTGGCCTGACTGGAGAACCATGAAGCAGGAAGTTGAGTAAAAAACCTTACTGTTGTTCCACATGGTGTCCCCCAGAATCCTGCTTGTTTGCAGGGAGATACCAGTTTCTTCTGTAGGTTTAAAACACAAGAGCAAAAGCTACAAAATGGCAATTAAGACAGGGTTTCTTTTTTAACAACATGTCACCTCTCTGAAAGTTTTTCTGCATTAGAGATGTTCTTACTGCACAGGATGTTGTTAAAATAGAATAACAAACTGATGCATTTATATTGTATTTTTATATTCAACAAAATTCAAGCAAAGATTACTGTAAGTTAAATACTAAAGATGGTATTAATCCAATTCAATACAAATATTGCATCTCAGTGAATTACTCTATTCTTGCTTTATTGTCTGTGGAACTCTTTCTGTGGTTTACTTCACCTCATCTTGAATTAAGCAGTTCAATTCACCAAAATTACTTTTGCTCTAAAAACACCCGTTGCCTGACAAGGGGTCCACAGGGAACTAGCTCGGGTTTCTACACTGGAAACATCTAAGACTTGGTGAAAATTATCAAATCGGCTGGGAAATACTAGGATTGGTTTGGAAGGGAGTCTTAAAGGTCATCTAGTCAGCACCCCTGCAATAAGCAGGGACACTTTCCACTAGATCAGGTTGCTCAGAGTCCCATCCAGCCAAGTCTTTAATATTTCCAGGGTTTGGAAACGTTGGTCCCCTCTCTGGGCAACCTGTTCCAGCGTTTCAGCACCCTCACAGTAAAAAATATCTTCCTTATACCTATTCTAAATTTAAATTTACCCTATCACAATAGACCCTATTAAAAAGTTTGTCCTCATCTTTCTTATAAACCCCCTTCAGGTATTGAAAAGATGGAATAAGGTCACCCAAAGCCTTCTCTTCTCCGGACTCAACAATCCAAATTCTCAGCCTTTCCTCACAGGAGAGATGCTCCATCCCTCTAACCTCCTTGTGGTCCTCCTCTGGACTCACTCCAACAGGTCCATGTTCTTGTGCTGGGACCCCAGAGCTGGATGCAGGACTCCGGGTGGGATCTCACCAGAGCAGAGTAGAGGGGCAAAATCACATCCCTTGACCTGCTGGCCACGCTGCTTTTGATGCATCTCAGGACTCGATTGGTTTTCTGGGCTGCAAGTGCACATTGCTGGATCATGTCCAGCCACTCATCCACCAGCACACCCAAGTCCTTCTTGGCAGGGCTGCTCTCCATCTGTTCATCCCCCAGCCTGTATTGATACTGGTGGTTGTTCCTACCCAGATATAGGACCCTGCACTTGGACTTGTTAAACCTCCTGACATTTCCTTGGGCATAGTCCTTGAGCTTGTCCAGGTCCCCCTGGATGGCATCCCATCCTTTGGGTGTGTCAACCTCACCCCTCAGCTTGGTGTCATCTGCAAATTTGCTGATGGTGCACTTGATTCCTTCATCTATGTAATTGATGAAAATACCAAATAGTGCTGGTGCCAGTATAGACCCCTGAGGTCACTAGTCATTGATCTCCACCTGGACATTGAGCCTTTGACCATAGAGCCATTGACCATTACCCTGTGGATGTGACCAGCCAACCAATTCCTCATCCACCAAACAGTCCACTTACCAAGTCCATCTCTCTCCAATTTAGAGAGAAGGATGTTATGGGGGACCATGCCAAAGGCCTTACAGAAATCCAGATAGATGACATCTGTAACACTTCCCTTGTCCACTGATGTAATCACTCCATCACTGAAGGTCACTAGGTAAGTCAGACAAGACTTGCCCTTGGTGAAGGTTGTCTTATCTCCCTGCCCTCCATGTACCTTAGCATATCTTCTAGGAGAGTCTGTTCCATGATCTTCCCAGGCACAGAGATGAGGCCGACAGGTCGGTGGCTCCTAGTGTCATCTTTTCTACCTTTTTTTAAAATGGGTGCAATATTCCCCTTTTTCCAGTCACCTGGAACTTCACCTGACTGATGTGACTTTTCAAATATCATGGAGACAGGCTTGGCAACTACATCAGCCAGTTCCCTCAGGACTCTGGGGTGCATCTCATCAAGTTCCATTGACTTTTGCACAATCAGATTCTTCACATGATCATGAACCTTCTCTTACAGTGGGAGTGACTTTGCTCCCCTGGTCCCTGCCACAATCCACCTGAGAGATGTGGGAAGAGAGGTTGCTGTTGAAGACTGAGGCAAAACAGTTGAGTACCTCAGCCTTCTCCTCATCCATTGTTACCAGTTTGCAAGTCATGCTTATTGTGGGGCTACACTTTCTTTTCTGGGTGACATAACTGTTATTCTTTGCATCCTTGCCAAGTTCAGCTCCAGGTGTACCATGGCTTTTCTGACTCCATCTCTACAAAAACAGCCAGCATCCCAATACTCTTTGCAGGATACCCGATCCTGTTATCCTCTGTACATGAATTCTGGGTAAGAGAGGTGGTAATTTGGGTTTTGGTAGTTCCTTGAGCTCATTCCTCAGCTGGCATGATGCAAAATGCAGCTCAGTGCTTGAGAGTGATGCAGAGATGATTCACCCAGAGTGACTCACCCTCTTAAGAGGATGTTCCTTAGCTGTAAGCTGACCAGAAGTATCAGAGAAGCTGCAAATTTTGTGAGCAATGCAAATAAATGACAAACCAACTGTTCAGAAAGTCATAATTTTGTCAAGAGATACTGCCTGATTTTTGCTGACACAGCTGTTCTTGGGGTGCCCCACCACAGGCAAAATGATGCAGAATAGCTCAGGCACCTGAATAGTGAAGGGTGGGTGGAAGAACAGCAAATGCAGAGCATTTTGGCGGGAAGGTATTAGGTAGGAACTGCCTATGTAACAAGTATTTGGGAAATCTCAATTTTTTATGTTCTTGCTAGTGTGAGACGTGAAGGGGAGTGGGGGATGCTGAGGGTCACAACCTGTAAATCTGGTTGGTTATCAGCAAAAAGACAGGCACCTGCCTATAGCTTTGCCAAAGCAAGCATGCAGAGCACGCTCCTTGCCTTGTGAGTCATTCACAGAACAAGCATAACATAGCACTAAGGGATAGTTTTATCATGTGACTATTTCATTTACTTTGGAGTTAGAGGTTTGGTGGCTTTCCTCCTTGTTTTCCTCTTTATTCTCATAGTTTTTACAACTTTTAAATGTCTCAATTAACTTGAAATAAACTCCAAGTGCAACAGATCAGACAGCCCATGAGCTTGCTAATTCTGCAACTTGATTGTAATTTTTTCTTGGACTTAACACTCCATTTTCAAAGCCTACATTACAGAGATTTAGAGTGGGTTTTTCTTTATTATTCAAGTCATATTTTTTTGTAGATAAAGCATTGTTCCACCTTTCCCCAGATCACAGCCAGATTTCCTTGGTAGGGAAGAATTTCTCCATAAAACAACATTCTTTTCCCCTGCTCTATAACATGAGCAGAACATTTAAAGTATCAATATGCTGAAAGCAACTTCTATAACCCAGAAAATAAGGACTGAGCACCATAATAATTTGACTACAGATTTGATTTATAAAGTCAAAAATTGACCTTTTCACAAAGCGGCTTCACAAATAATGTTGGGTTCACTATTTTTAACCAGGTAAAGTCAAAGAGAAAAAAAAAGTAACAGCTGGCATAATCTGGTAATTTATTTATGTATAAAAGGCTGGATGTGACTTTTGCTTTATAAGAACCACATTTGTTTTCTACTCGTAGCATATGTATAGTACAGTTTGCAGTGCCAACGACATTAACAAAATCTTGAAAGTCATAAAGCTTCTGTTCTGCCTGCTGTTGCTCACCTATTGTTCTGTCAGAGAGAAGAATATATTATCCACTTCCCTGTGAAAGAACAGCAGTTGTTTGCACATGGAAGATTTGCATTGCATGGGATGCTTCCCTGCTGGTGTGTAAAAGGTGTTAATAATCTAAAGAATATGAACAGCTGTTATCTTTAGAGTAATTAGCATAATATTTCCTGATTGACTACACTATGTATTCGCTTTTCTTCTTTTTTTTTTAACTGAAACTTCTATCAGAGTAATCCACTTATTCTTTTTTTTTTGAGATTGTTTCTAATTTATAGATTTAGATAATTCATCAAATTAATATAAAAATCAGAAAGCAGATGCAATGACTCCTAAGTTCTGTTTGCTAAGATTTGGGGTGCTTTATTCACAAAGTGAAAATAGCATTAACATATAAAGGGCTACACCCACAGAAGACCACATGAAAGAATGAGAGCTGAAAAAATCAATTTTTTGAGTTTCCCACTTACTTGTGACAACCTAAGAACCAAGTCTGAGTGCCCAGGTTCTCTGGGCAGTACAAAAAAAGTATTGAACAACTTCAAGTAGAAGTACCTGGTAGAAAATACTGAAGAAACAAGTTCAACATTAAACATCCCTGAGATTGCTAGATGTCAAGTTTCAAGCCCAAGGAGCTCACTTTTGCAAGTTTTACTCCTACAAGAATTCTAATCTGTTAAATTGCTTCATTGCCTCAAATAATGAATTTTGAAATAATGGAGCAGGAAGAAAAATTATAGTAAAAAACCTTCTTTCATAGAATCATTAGGTTTCAAAAAGACCTTTAAGATCACCAAGTCCAACTGTTAACTTAACACCACCGTGTTTACCACTAAACAAGTGGTATCTTCAAGTGACACATCCACATACTTTTTGAACACTTCCAGGGATGATGATTCCACCACTTCCCTGGCCAGCCTTTTCCAATGCCTGACAACCCTTTCAGTGAATAAATTTTTTCTAATATCTAATCTATACGTCCCCTGGCACAACTTGAGACAATTTCCTCTGTTCCTAGTTCTTTCTATCTATTCTTATAAAGTCTTCAGAAAAGGGTTCAATTTGTCCAGGTTGTTTTCCCAAACTGTAAGTGTAGGGCAGCTAAGGTGCACCTACACTAACATTTATGTTGGGTCTAGGAAATGCTTTTGCAGAAAATCTGATGTTTTGAGGTTCAGCCAGAACTGTGTAACTGGAAAGGGGGTGGTACCATGGGTCTCATGGGGAAAAGCAAAATTATTATGGGTTATTTAAAGGAATGGGGGGAATATGCAAAACTCCATAAGGGCCAAAGACTGGATAGGAAGGGATAAAGGTGGATCAGAACCACAAGAAAACAGAGAGAAGGAGTCATAAAAGGAGCCTGCAGCATGCAAACAAGTTGCTGATCAACACAATTACCTGACAAGAGCTGCCTCTGATCACTGCAGTCTCTCATGTCATCTTACACCATCCTGTTCCCAACTATTCAGTGTGTTACCTTGCTCTCCCTTCTGTGTGCGTGTATTTGCATGGTAGATGTGTAATCCCCTACTGACCTTCAAACTGGACAAGCTGATAAGTTAAAAATATTTTAGTTGGATCAGTGTCTACTTCCTTCTCTCCCAAAAAGGATTTGTTTCCTTCAAGTATTGTTGAATCATTACTAGATTATTAAGACACTTACCCAAACACATGTATATTAAAACATTATTAAACACATTACAGTAGAGCAAATCTAGCTACTCCATTCTGGGGAATTCAGAGATATAACCTGAAGTGAAAGTGATAATCCAGACAACTCACAGGATCTGGAGAAGACACTTAACTTCATGGCACTACCAGAAACAATAGCCATCACACCAGTTGTGGTGGTAATACAATAACTATGAGTTCTATCTTATCTTTATGGTCCACTGTAATCATGCTGGCATTTCATCTGCCTGAGCATGTGTAGGCATGTTCAGCATTAATGACTGTGTCTGGGCAAGTCAGTATAATCATCCTTTATAATTAGAATTTGAACAAATTCTGTGTTAAAACATCCATAATGGACCACGTGAATGTTTTAGGTCAGATGAAACCCACAGCTGCTATTTATTTTGTATCCAGAGAAGGGCAATAAGGCTCATGAAGGGTCTAGAAAACATGTCTTAGCTGAGTTTGGTTAGTGTCAAGAAGACAAGGCTCAGAGGGAGCTCATCACTCTCTACAACTACCTGAAAGGAGGTTGTACTGAGGTGGGAGCCAGCCTCTTCTGCCATGCCTGAAGTTGAGAGGACCAGGGGAAAATGCCTTAAGCTGAGACAGGGGAGATTCAGATTAGATATTAGGAAAAAAGTCACTGTTATCATGGTTGGTTATTGGAATAGGTTGCCCACAGAAGTTGTAGAGTCACCATCCCTGGAGGTGTTCAAGAGGTGTCTGGATCTGGCGCTGGGTGGTATAATTTAGTGGTTACAGTGATAGTGCCATGTTGATGGTTGTACTGGGTGGGTTTGAAGGTCTCTTCCAACCTTGATCATTCTATGATTCTATGATTTTATTCTCTGTAGACAAAAGAGAGAGCTTAGAATGATGGTCTTAGGTGTGGGCACTGCACAGGAAGTATCTAACATGAGTGATAGTTTACTCTTCCTGTTTACCAATTAACTACCATGGTCAGGGGTCCCCTCAGCAGTGCCTACAGGAATAGGCCTCCCAGCGACTTGAGTCATGGTAAGCAGACCATCAGCTGCATGGGGACTATCCGTGCAAGGGATGCTCAGTCGGCTCCACTCTGGTTTCATCAGCCTCTAGGACAGAAGCTGCAGTTGCAGGAGATCTACAAGACATATTTACCCTAAAGCTGATCCTGTGAATCAGCTTATTCATTAGATGACATTAACCTCTTCTTGTTCTCTTGAATAGTTAGAAGGAAAAGATGATATGAAGAATAACCAGAGGTGGTGTGGTCAGTTCTTGCATTCTTCTCAGCTGGGGACAATGACAGTGATAAGTGCTATGTCAGTAAGTGGTATGACAGAAGGAAAACTGAGGTGGCATTTTCTTTGGTACATACATATCAAGAAAATGGTCATAAACTTTCATATTTAAATAAATCTACTAAGATGTACCAAATTACCAAGTATTATGTTTCTTGGTTTCTTATTGCAGAAAAAAATGTTATCTTAATGTGCTTGACACAAACATACTCATAAATACATATCTGGACTTAAAAACAGATTACTTGGAAAAAGAAGGAACAGTTCTGTCCCTAAGGGAAAAAAAATGAACCCAGAACTTACTCTCCAAATGGATAAATTAAGAAACCTCTTTGGATTATATCTGAGGTTCTGGGCAGCCTACAGGCTCTTGTTTCCTTCTGCTAAGATTGAGACATTGCAACTGGAGCAGAGGTGGGGGAAAAGCTGACTGACATTCATTATACAGCAATACACTGATTGCAGAAGACATTTACTCTTTGATATGGCTGCAAGGTATCTAGAGTGCCCATCTGGATGTTGGCCTAGCTAATATCACCTGAATGCACCTTTGAACAAAATGTGTTTCTGTCAGAATAGATACATTTGTTAAAACCCCCTGTTCTGTGTGTGTTTTGTTAGGAGGATGTAGTGGACTCCCCTTTTTACAAACACTGTTGGGTAGTTGACAAAGCAATACAGAAATATTGCAGAAATTCTAGTGAATAAGTTATATTTCCCACTCCACATATCTCTTCTCAGGGAACTAAAATTCAGTGCTGGCTTTGTGTTGTTGTAGTAGGTCAGAAAGTTGTAATCATAACTCCTTCCCAAAGTGGTTTGTTACCGTTTCATATTCTGTATAAATATATTTTAGATGACAACTTGCAATATTCTATTTTTCTTCTATGACATCTTTAAGTCTTTTTGTCTTGAAAATATTTCATTTTTACTGCATGATTCAACAAAGAACTAAACATCAGGTTAGGTTTGCATACCTGAGAATAAATGGATTTATTCCAGCTGGAACTGAGTAAACATATAATGTGTATTTGAAGTGTTGTACTGGAACTCGCAAGGAGTATTTTCTGTATATAAAGATGAGCACATACAAAATTTTCTAGTTTTTTCCTTGTCTATAAACAATAATCTATCCCCAGCCTGGTTCGTATTTTTGTTCCAATTAATCTCTTTATTGTCACAAAAAAGGAACTTGTTCCTTAGCCTACCCTCAATTCACTCTGTCTCCTGCCTCCAGTTCTTGGTAGCTGTGCCTTGAATTACACTAAGAAGCACCATTGATCTTGTCCCACCCATTGTGTCCCCATTTTGCCCGTAGCACCAATTTCGCTTGAGATGCTGAGCTTGGGTACTAGCTTGGAGCTAGTACAATTGCTTTGGTAATATTTTGGATCGCACAGAATGAAAGGTGACAGTAGAACTCAGCACTTACAAATAAGCCAGCTCTAAAGTAATGAGAGAGGAAGACTTATTCTGTTTCAGAGACTCACAGGTGTTACAAAGCTCCAGTCTGCTCTCACTGAAGGCAACAGGAGCCTTTCCTTTGACTTTAATAGGAGCTGAATCAGTAGAGAGAATAAAGGGAGATCTGTAATTTCTGAAAGTAACAGCCTTCTTTCCCTTGCAAGGATAAACTATTCAGCTTTCAGTCTCTCTGTGCACTCTTGTAGGTCTCCATATTTTTGTTAGCTTGAATGGCATCTGTTTCCATTAAGTGTTGTATACAATGTAAAGCCATTTGATTTTTCATTATCACATTGGTATCAAATATAATTACTCATTTCAAAATATATCCAACCGTCACATAATTCTGGCTGGTAACAGGCAGGCATACTTATACAAAAACTTTATTGAATTAAGCAATCATTTATGTAGCCACAATCTGGAGACAAAATACATTAAAGTCATAAGTTTAAGCTAATAAAAGGACATTTCCCAAATCCTTATTCCTATAATAGACTTTAAAATATTTAATCTAATCTTAGAATTAATTTTACACTGTGTGAGGGACTGGATTATTACATTAATTATTGGCTTAGACCAACTCAAGTTGGGGAGAGTGGGAAGGGAGAGGTCAAATTTCATGTAGTTGAGGTGGTGCCTTATCCCACATGGCAGCATCACAAGTCTCCCGGGACAGCCCAGAGCAGCTGTCAGTCACTGGACACCAGGAGCACTCCACTATACCACACCTTGGAGCCCCTGACACAGACCCAGATTGGCTGGCATAATACAAGTACCACCAGGGGGCTGGGGAGTGAAACCACAGGGGGGCTAAAGTTCAACCCTGCCACCTGGCCACGTGGAAGCTGAACTTTCACAGGACTCCAGTGGTAGCTATAATTTTCTCTTTTTCCTCTCTCTTTCTTTACTACTACTTCTTCTCCTAATCTCTTTTTAAAATATTTTGGGTAACTTAGGACCAGATGGTCTGGATTTTGCTAAGTTGTGTGTGTTAGCATGTGCTCAGTGCTTTGTGGAATGCTTTACTTTGGCTGAATGTTACCCTTCAAACTTTTGCCAAGTACTCTTATTTTTCTACAGTTTACCAGTAAAAGTACCCTCTGAGAATATGTGTGCAGCTTTTCTCCTATGTAATCTCTCTTAAGGTGTTAAAAGAACTGAGGGCTCTTCTAAAATTTCAGCAGGTGAATTTTTGGAGCCTTGTATATTTTTAAAGTAAACCCCCTTTGTTGGGTCCATACTCCGGTGCTGGGGTCCTACACACTGGTAAATTAAAGTTAAAAGTTAAAGTAAAAGGTAAAGTTAAAAAAATAAATCATCTTCCTGTCAATTTATTTGAACTATCAGCCTAGGTCAATCTAGCTTAGAGTCATGTTTCCACTACAGCTTTGGAATAGATTTAAGCAAATTCATCAGTAAAAGGAGTCACAGGATATCTTCTTTACAAGCTAAATATGCAGTGCTGCAATACTTAAAAATCAGGAGAGACCAGAGGACAAATTGCCATGTTTCTTTCACTGAAAAAAAAATTGCTTTGCAGTAAGCCATCAAGAAAAATAGGCTAATGTATCTTGCAAACAAAATTGCTTTTGTTTTTACTAGTTTCATTATTATTCCTCAACATCTCAGTTGAAGACAAGTGGCACATTAAATGAAAGAAATGAGGTAGTTGGTTCTTGTAGGTTCTGGGTCTTTCCTATGACCTATTTAGGTTTAGGAATGATATTCTCCAATTTAGTGTTCCCACGGAACCACTCCAAGCCACGCACCAGTCGCTCACTCTCCCCTTCCCCTGCAGCAGGCTGGAGAGGAGAATTGGAGGTACAAAAGGTAAAGGTCATGGGTTGAGATAGGAACAATTTACTGGAAACAGTAGTGGAATAAGAAAATGAACAGTAACTGCAGCAATATTAATAACAAATGTAAGACAGGCAAGCTGTTTTTATGCAAATGCTCACAACTGTACCAAGCAGAGCCTGACAATACCCACCATGCTACCCTGACCTGGAAGGGACTGCTTCCCACATTCCTGGACAATGACAGGAGGTAGTATAGAATACCCTCCAGGTCATAGCCTTCCCCCCTTCTGGCTAATGCAGAAATTAACCCTGTCCTGGCTAGAACCAGGACACCTATTAATTCACAGATTTTTTACCCTACAGCCATCTATGTCTGTGTTATTTTTAGACATGTGGGAAAATATCCAGAAAATATTGAAAGCCACAATGCTTGTGAACAAAATTAACAAACCCAACAGGCTGTCAGAGCTCTCTTGCTGAGATGTTTTAATGTAAGTATAGCCATGGTGCAATTATTTTCTGAAATAACTAATGGTTACTGTAGAGAAGCTTTTAGAAAAGTATGTACAAAAGGGAAGCAAAGCACTACCAGCAACAATTTATGTTGATTCGTAGTCTTTACAGCAAATGAGGCAAACATTTAAATCAATGCTTACACAAAAGTCCATACTCAACTCAGCAAAACATGATCGGTAAATGACCTTTCCTGTGTGAGTTGTGTGTATTGATGTTGTGCAATTTCATGTAACGCATTTGCCATGATTCAGTTTTGGTCAATTCAGTAAGTACAGGACATGTACAGGAAAGCTACAAATTCAGAGGACAGCACATACTGACATAGTTCCACAGAACTGTCAGTTCAGTAAAGTGTTTAAAGATGAGACTAACTGCTAACATGCAAATAAACTGCCTCCAGACTTACGACCACACATCCAAATGAAGGCATTTGCATCTGAAATAACGTGAATTATTTGCTTTGCCAATGAAAATTTGATAGACTATATGAAGGCACATAATAAAAGAGAAGGGGATCCCAGTACTCTCCTGCTGTGATTTCATTGGCCACATCACAGTAGTATTTGATGTTTTACTTGAAGGTCTGGCTAATAAATAATGGTGGTATGGCTTACAATAAGAGTGTTTCTATACATGTCCTCGTGACCATCAGAATTCTAGGCAATAAAACATAAAAGTAACGCTGGCTTTTCAATCTACCGGATGACTATGTTTATGTACACATAGCCAGCATAAGCTCTGTATGTGAATTTTATCTCATGAAAGCGCTATTTTGTAGAGCTGAGAAACTCCAAAAGTGTCAAGTCCTTGGCTGAGTTAGGGTGAATTTATCTCAGAACAAGAGTATATTGATAAAAGGAGATTATTCAATAGTTCTGTATATCCCCATGGATTTAGCCCCATGCCCACTGCTAGAATCAGATGTATTAATTATTTTTGGTTTTCCCTGGATAATTGTGTGAACCCAAACACATTAGTATTTAGATTTTAGTAAGAATTGTTCACATAGACCACATAGAAAAGAGAGGGTTATTCACTGGAGAAAAAAATAAGTTATATCTTTGGTAATAAGTGAATCATACATATCTTCAGTTAAATTATTTTTGGCAGAACGATAATGGGAACTTCAGGCTGAAAATGAAAGAAATCTTACAGTTCACTTAAGTGAACTGATTGTCTGTCCAATCAAAGTCAAAAGATTCATTTCCCATAGCAGAGGAAAAAGTAGAAAAAGTAGGTATAGGAGTAGCATTGAGTGTGTTAAAGGTTTACACCTGGTTGTTTATTTCTTCAATAACTTAAAGCAATAATTGACACATCAAATAAAATATATAATTAGTTCAGAGCCACCCACCATTTAATCAGTTTTTATATATTAAATAAATTACTCAAATTCATGGCCTGTTTCGTGTTACCTCACACAGTCCTAACATGTACTTACATTTCTTCTAGTTTCATAACACACTGACACATACCAAATACAGCTGTTCTGTTTGCACTTTCCAGTTTCATCTCATTTGTTTAGCAAAACTTGCAGAGGTTTCATATTTATATCATGACCTTGTCAAGATAAGTCTCACATTTGTAGCCTGGAGAAATATTGACTCAATCCTGCTGCATGACATCATTCCACTATAATAAAATCCTTAAACAAGTGTGTAGCCTTCATGTAATTCAGAAAGTCTATATCAAGGCTAAGCTCTTTTAAGATTTTTCTTGATTTGAGGTTTAGCTGTATGCCTGAATTTAAGACCAAAATAAATATTGTTTTCCACTCCAGAATGGGTAATTGTAAAGGTTGTATGTTTTACGTGTATTTCCATTTTATCTCTAGCGACTACCCACAAGTATTAAAAGACTGGCAGTATTTAAATTCAGGTATCTCATTTCAAGGTTCTCTGTAAACTTGCAATAATAACCTACCCACTGTCAATTATTTACTGATCTGAGTATAAGCAACAGTATAAAGAGCAGACAGAGTCAACTATAACAGTGTGCCTAAAAAAAATCCCAGGCTGCCCAAATATTTAATTAAATATAGCCAATTTATCCATATCAATCCAGCTGTGGCATAAAGAAGACATGCATATACAAGGCAAACCTGGCTGCTGCCATGGCTGAAATCACTTTGCCCACACTAACATAGCTTTGGAGCACTGCCATTGCCAATGTGAATGTCATGTCACTCAGAAGCACGAAGAGGCAAATAGCCCCTTCTTTTGGTATTCTTTTTATCACTACGCAATTCAAGATACCCTGCGTGTAAATCCTACTGAACTCAGTGTGACCTAAGGACTTGGTCACTAATGAAGAAAGACAGTGTGTTGAATCATATTTATGCATACCCACTCAAGGGCCAAAAGGCATAGAATAAACAAGTCCTAGAAAAACCATGTGGAAGCAAAATGGTGAAAAAATTATATAATCAAGAATATATTGATTCTCTGATGAGAAAATAGAGGCGAGGGCTTTGTTTAGCCTTTTTTCCATGAGAAAACAGAGTATTTCTATTCTCAACTTGAGTTCCTATTTTCGTAAATGTAGAAAACTCTTCCAATCTGTCAGTGTGAATGAATTTGATCCAAAATTTAAAAATTGTCCAGATCACACACAGATACACACCAGAATCTCGTAAGCCACATATCCTTACAAAATCAGGCTAAAAACTGAAAAGGTAATTACAGAAGAGTGATACATTAAATTATCTAAACTAAGCAGAATTTCTGCTTTGAACAGCACCAAAAAAATCTCATTTAATTGCCATTCCTGCTCTGAATGGAGTGGCTGCATTTTCAGTATTTCAAATTTGTGTTATAATTTCACCTTATTTGTTCCCAAATCTGAAGAGGAGAATGTGTGCCAGAAATAACTGAAACCATGCTTTTGTGGTGACTTAGCTATTTCTCCACCCCTAAAATAGGGATATTAATTCCATTGTACTTCCATTATTAGAGTATAGTAATAAGTTGATGTTAATATACCTCTGACAAAAAAGCAGTACAAAGAATTACTATTAAATTGTCTTTATGAAGCCCTGAAGACATTTCCCAGTTGTATATGAAAGGGTTAAAGGCAAAATTCTATACTCAGACCGGTTTTCTTTCTGTTCTCCTATTTGTCCATAAAGATAGCTTTAATTAGTACTTGCCTGGAAACAATTCTGGTATATATTAACTAAAAAGTGTAATCAGTATGAAGAGAAGTTGATGAATAGTTATAAAAATAGCATCCAAACATTAAAGTTGCTTTCATAAAAAAATAATATTATATGAGAGAGTACAGAAGTGTTGCTATGTGGCTACAGTGCTCTATCTGCATGTCACTTTAACATGGCAACAGGAGCAGTGGTTACTTCATATTCAAGAAAAATTTTCAGGATGCATGCAGAGCGATCAGAGCTGAGCCTTACATCTCAGATTAAATTTCCCTCCATTTTAAACTTGTGATCTATTTCAATTGTATTCACACCATTTCCCTAAGTAAAGAAAAAATTATGAACAAGCAGTTACATTTGCTCGATACTTTAACTGCATTGCTAGATTTCCAAATCTTATTATATATTTTATAGTAGAGGGCATTGTCTTAATATCCTGCTCCTACAACTAAGTGATCAAATGAGAATCTACTAATTTTTTTATTGATGTTTCTTGCCTCTAATTAGGCAAGTTGTAGTCCAGAAGAATACATGAAGTTGTACTCCAGAAGAAAAAAAAGTTAAAAATTAGAATGTGTATATGTAAAGACAATCTTCAATGTATACAGGAATTTGAGAGAGTAGGGAGTGTGGCAGTTTGTGGGACTGGGAAAACTGCATATACCAACAAACACTAGTCTCACAGTATCAAAGGCATCACTTCAGGCAATATCTAAGCCTACAGCCATTTCAACTTCCCCACAAAACCCCCATTTTAGCAAATGGGAAGGTGTAGCAGACAACACAGGAGTGACAAAGACAAGGGAAGTGAACTAAGATGACCATGGGTGGTGAGAAGAGTTGAGCAGGAGGGAAATGGAAAAAAGTGACAGCACAGAAAGGAGGAGGAATGTGGTTAGCTGGAAGAAGACATAAAGAACTGTGTGTTTGCAAAAGGAAGGAGAAAGGCAAAGTGGGAGCAAAAATTGGGGTATTGAGCATTACAAGATTGTGATAAAAGCAGTGTGTGAGAGGGTCTGTAGGAAAAGGTATGGACTACTAATCTGAGAATTGATGCCAATAATCATAAGCAGATGACAAGTGCCAGGGTGACAAACCAAGTCCTCTGAGTCTCTTCACAAGATAAAGAGCAAAAATTCAAAGAGCTAATACCTTTTATCTGAGCATAAAATATTAAATATACAATATCCAAAAAAAAATATACAAATTATTACCACTTTCTTTGGGAGATGTGAAGAGGAAGTCACAGGAAAATGAAACTACTTAAAAGATCAAGATACCATTGAATTATATCCTGTCTTCTGCACAGTGGGAATTCAGTATGAACTTATGTGGCTGTGAAGACAGGTAATTTCTAGCATTTATAAAGTGCTAGAAAACAATGATTTTAGGTTTTTTACTAGAATTTTGGCACTAATGAAGGGAAGAGGAATACATAAGTCCTATGGCATAGAGACATCTGCCTCTATCCACAGAAGGCCTGTGTTCTTTAACAGTTCAATCTGTGCCTTCAGAAGATGGGAACGGATCAAAATGAGTTACCTCTAATTACCTAATGCTTCTCACAAAGGAAAGTGTTTCAGGGAGATGGAGTGAGAACTGGTACTGATTCTAGTCTGATAGCTGCATTGCTGCATTAGTGCAGTTTTGTGCTTGAGCTAGCAGCCTGCGGAGAGAGCATATCATTCATTCTTAACTCAGGTCCAAAGTTAATTGGTGCATTTATACTCACAAATGCTAAAAATGAGCTAGTTAGTCAGATCTGATTCTGTGTACATCAGTTTGGGCTCTTGTTCACCATGTGCCCCAGTGCCTACGGGAATGCCTGTGTTATCCAACAGTTGCAAACTCTAAGGAGAATTAAATTCTTGAAGTTCCATATGAGAGTGGACTTATATTGATCAACCTCTTCTTTAAGTTAATTATAGTGAAATATTTTGTGTCCCTAAAGATAACATTTTTGTCCTGGAGATCAGACACCGCTCAGGCTCTGGCATCAGTGCCTCTCTCATTTAGCCCAGGTTCTTCACTGTTCCACCCTTTCTAAGTAGTTGCTGGTTACTAAGGATGCCCAAGGACACTTTATACTGGCAATGTTTGACACCCTGTAACTGACACTGTCTACAGGTGGGCAATGTTTGGCAAAGATAGTGTGATCTCTCGGAGTTCACATAAATGCCTCCTAATGTATCTTCTGCTATATTCCTTCTGTTCCATTTGGTCTGGGGAAAAGAGATCCTTATATAGATAAATGTTTTTAGTGGGACTGCCTCTTGATAACCAATAGGTATATCTGGCAGGGAGAAACCATGCTCAGACGTGTTAGGCATGTACAATTCATGTTATAAACTGGTTGTGAAATTACTTGTAGTTATTTGCTTTGGTTTCTTTTTAGTTGACACCCCAACATTAATCCTTTCAGTCACCTCAAAATTCCTTTCTACTCTTGAAGAGCTGAACACCTAGCCAGCCTTCCACCTTGAACAAACTATGTTCAGAGTTTTAATATCTCATGCCTGTAATTTTTTGGGGGTGAATTTCATCATACGAAGTGCATTATGGACTTTGAAATCCTAAGGAACTTCAGGATTTCAACAACCTCCAGTGGTTGCTTCTTTTTCCTCTTCCTCATTCTTGGTCGCTGCCTGACAAGGTCTGTGACTATGGCTTCATTAGCAATCAATGTAGGGCTGTAGGAGAGGACCCTGTAGAGAGCTGATACTGAGTACTTGATAACCCCACTATATCCATTTCAGAAGGAACTCCTTCAGACTGGCTTAAACTGTTGCTCCGACCTGATGCCACATTAGCAATTAGTTGGGCATGTTTTGCTTTAAATCAAATGCTTTACTTGAATCCAGTTTGCACATTTATATTATTGTAGAATATGAACTATATGAAGGTAAATATGGACAATATAGAGATTTTCTTGAAAAGCACATTCTGATTCAAATGAAGTAATTAATATAAATGCTTCTTACAGCTTTTGCCCACTACAGAGATACCACAGGTAAACCCTATTGTGTCTGGTTCCCTTATAAGGAACAAGTTAGGAGTAAGAAAGAAATCATCCCATTTTCATCCCCGATTCTTTCTCATTTCAAGTGTTCATTGTGTAGCTATAGCAGTCCTACCCATATTTTAAACTGGACATATAAGTCTTAGTAGGGCATATTTCAGTAGCTTTCCCATCACAAACTCATAACACATTAAAATAATGAAGTCATGGCACATGTCCTTCTCAACGTATATTGTGTCCTTTGGAGAAATCAGGGTCTTTTTTAATATGAATACTGGAGAGAAAGCAGAATGATTGACAAAATTTCCTTTGGATATAATGTTGTATATTTAAACACAAGAGAAGTGTAGGGTTTTTTTGAAACATCTGATAAAAAGCACTGCAGTGCAGGATATACTAAGAATGAGGAACCGATTGGATGATGCAACATCATGATGATTTGTATGTCAGTTGCTCCTTTGGAATAGAATTTTTTGATGGATCTAATACTTTTATTTGAACATGGGCATTGAGAACTAGTAAAAATAGGAAATTATTACAAGAAAATATGTGAATGTGGTGATTTTTCTAAGTCCCAGTCTAACCAAATGATACAGTTCTTTAGGCTGCTCTGTGGATTCTCAGCAGTGTAATAGAAACTCATTTTACAGACATGTTTCAGGGGGGACAGACAAAGACTTAAAAAAACCAGTTACTTGTTTCAAAATTTTATACAAGCTGAAATGTTAGTCCAAAACATGGTGCATCTCTGTGTTTGGGAGTAACTTGGTTTTCCTAGCGCAGGTCTAACTCGACTTAGCCCTTGAGATCACCCTTGAGAAGTGCTAGCTTCACATGAAATTGTAAAATCATTTTAAGCTTTCTTAGCAACTAAGAACACTTCCTAATTACAGTTCATTTGTTTTGCTGGAGAAGATAGAAATGAATCAATGCATGCTACAGATTACAATTTGCGATGTCCTAAGCAGACTTTGTCAAAACCAGCACATGCTTGCATCAATAGCTTTTAAAACTGTCAGGCCGGAATAGATCCTATGGCTTTTGTGAATGTTTCCTATCCTTGCCTTGGTGCTAGCTATTTGCAAACTGTGCTCTCATCCCAGGTGAACAATGCATTGTTCTTCATTAAGGTGCTCAATATGTGCTGCGTAAACATCAGAACGATCTCAACCACCCTGCACTAGAGTGTCTTTCACAGCTTCAGTGACAGTCAAAGAAAATTGAGGCTGAACTTTGAATTCTTGTTCATCTTCTGCAGTTTTCTCCATTATGTTTGTTTGTGAGCACAGAGGCATGTGTGCAGATCCATTTTAGAGGGCTGAAGTATCCAGTAGTTTTGACTGTTGTTTTCTTATTCACCATTGTCCGGAAGGGACCCCTGGTGGCCTAGTGGTTAGCATGCAGGACTCACTGCTGCGACCACGGGTTCGAATCCCAAGTCCCCCGGGCAGATGGTAGCTCGTTAGCCCTGTGAGGCCATCCATCTATGAGAAGGTCACTCTAAACAAACCTACGTCCTGAGGACCTCACTGCCATTGTCCAAGCTTGCTTGGCCCCGGCAGATGAACCTTAGGATTAAAGGGTGGGCTCAGTTCAGCGCAGGCTGTGTCTCACCTAAAAAATCCATTGCGCAGGCTGGAAAGGTAAAAGACCTTTCCCCAAATCTTCGTTCGCGAAGACTGGCCATTATTGTCCGGAGATTGAGCGACATTTCACCATGATGCCAAGAGATGCACTGCCATAACTGGCTTCATTGCAGAAGACAACTGCAGCAATTCCAACCAGGCTACTTAGATTTTCACCATGACAATGTCATATTTTCCAGTCTTTCCAAGGTCTGTATCAATGGTTCCTTTTTCTTTCCCCACAATCCAAACCTTTAGCTATACCAAAGGTTCTTGCTGTTTTTTAAGCCTCAAGCAGTTACTCTTATAAGCCATGATTCTGCTTTTGTTTGCTGCCCTGGGGAGTTAGCTGGACACTAAATGTAATCTTTTTGGAAGGGCACCAGGGACATGCCCAGGTTTCATTCCCTCTTTGAATTCAAGGGGAACTTCCTCTGCAGAGTTTTTAATCTTCTTTTAGGTAAAAAAGCAGTTGAACCTACTTTGCTGACAAAGTCTTCAATCCCAACTCTGTGAGATGCAACTTGTCACATAAGAAACCATTCAAATTGGATGCAATTTAATTACTCAGGCTTTTCAACTCTTGAGCAGAATCATTACATTCATTCTGGAGGTAAAAGAAAGCTGTTTGCTTTTCTAAAGAGAAATGTCAGAAAATGCTACAAAACATACATGTACATTATTCTGCTTAGACTTGATCTATTCCAGATCTATTCACCTTGCTCTCCACGAACTGGTGGATTTTTCTAATATGGAAAAATTACAGAGTTCTGTGTTCCTACTTTTTCTTTTCATTAATATATATCATACGGGAATCCCAGAGCTTACAACACAATGGAAAGGCCACCCCACTTAAGAGACAGAATAGAAGGTGCCTAATAAAATCAAATCAAATCAATATAAAATAAAATAATAAAATAAAATAATAAAATAAAATAATAAAATAAAATAATAAAATAAAATAAAACCCCTGCATTAGCTAACTTGAATGATTAATAAAAACCAAAAGAGCTTTAAGGGGGCAGTTTATACATCACAGTCAGGAGTTTAAACAGAGATTTTGCATTCTCTCTCTGAAATTACTATTTGGACTCAGTGTACTGACAGCAGGTTTGTCAAAAAGGTTGTTATATCCCAGAATTTGGTTTGCACCACAGCAGTGGGGTGCTGAAATTTTTCAAAGACAGAACATTTGACATAGTTATCATTACATAAAATTTATTAGTTTGTTTGTTTGTTTGTTTGTTTTTAACAAAGATCATTTCTGGATTTAGCCAGAGCCATCTCAGTAAAATGTAATCTGATTCCTACCAGCACACATTCTCATGAAAAACCATTTTTCTAGATGTGGGGGGAAAACTCCAACAGTCTGTGAAGCCATTGAGTTCAATAGCATTGAACTTGCTTGTTCCAAGATCCTGTGCCACCTGGGTAGTTGAATGGTACGATGAAATTTTGTGCAATTAACAGACTACAATTAACAAAACAACAAAAGCAAGGTCTGTGTCTTCCTGTTGCTTCTTTGCTCTTCATTATCTAACTGATATATTCTCAAAAAGTGTCAGATTGAACAGAAACGCAGCTATCAACAGGAAACTATGCAAAAAGAACATGAGTAGGCCTTCTGAAAAAGGCACTCAGGTGTTAGGAAATGCCCATCACTATCTCCACCCCTCTTTTTAAATCTTCCTCTGTTTTGTGTTTCAGACATAAGAGGGTTAGACTTGTTGGAAACCAAGAATTCTGAGTTATAATCCTTTTCCCTCCGCCAATGTCCTCTGCTGCTCTCCTGGGTCTTTGCTTCATTTGTTTCTCAATGAATGATGGATAATAATAATTAATTTTTGTGCTTTTAAAGGATGCCAGGGACTTGATTAGAAATAATATTTTTGTGGCAGCATGGAGGGGAATGGTATCTGAGATCATCCTTTTTTTTAATTGAAACTTTAGTTATGCATTATTTCCCTAAATTTGCTTTCTTTTCGGTACTAGTTCTGTCTTACAATTTATGTTACTCCCTTGTGCCAAATGATAGGTTCCTGCATGTTCCTTCATGCTTCTGCTCTCCTGTGTTTCATTCATGCTTATTTCTCTACTAGCTGGCAGACATTCCTGAATGTTAAACTGCAAAAGCTAAGTTACATCTCACATTCCTCTTCCAGCAAGTTCACACTGCCAGCAACACTGTAAAATATCCATCAGAAGGAAGCCATGGAAATTCCTTTTCCCCCAGCACCCCAGTAATTACTCTTGCCTCTCTAGGCATTCAACAACAACTGTCCTGTAAAAGGTCTGTGATTTGCAGTATATCTATTAAAAATATTACAATATGGCGTTTATTCTGAGGAGTAAATTTGGCTTTTCAGCCTTTGGTGGTTTACTCTAGGAAGTGGAGTCACCTTCGCACCCCAAGGAATGACATTAATGCACACAGAGAAGCTGAGTCTCTTTCTTCAGAACCTGAAGAAGTGACTGTGCTGCTTATGTCTACTCCTGAGCAGCCTAGGCTGGAGAAGTCCAATCTTGCCCTGGTGCTGTCAGAGAGCTACAAGAAAAAATAAGGGGAAAGTAGGTTTAGGAAAAGAAGAAAACTGCATTTTTTAAAAAAAAAAAAAAAACTTTAAGAAAAATAACTGCCAAAAAGATCCCACTATTTAAAATTAAGATTTATGAAAGCCAGGTGAAATCACCTACTGTACTTGGAAGAAGTAATTGGAGAAGACAGGTGAACTTTAAATGTACGTTTCTGTAAGAATAATCTATGGTAATTATGGTGAGGAAGGCAAACTGTTTAGCTGTTCATAGGTTATACCTGCTCATAAGCTGTAACTGGAAAGGAGCAGCTGCTTTTCATTGTTCTAATGTTCAGACAAGCCAATGACTATACATAGAATCTCCAGAGACATTTATTAAACTGGCATTTGCAAATGTCATACACTTTATTATCTCTGCTGGTCACTCAAGTATTTCATTAAAGTAATGAAAAAACAAGAATATATAAATGAAATATAAGGGAGCTTTCTAGCCCCAGGGTGTTTCTAAACAAGATGCACTGGCATTAATTAAGACTCAGGGTTCCATCCCAACTCAAAGAATGTGATGTATTTTATAAATCAGACTAAGAACATATTTCAAATATTGTAAGACAATCAATCACATGTATTGGTCTTCTTTTCAGAGCAAAAAAAACCAATGTCAAGAGATTTTTCTGTTGCTAGTATATGGAAGTTTTCTTAGAAATATTGATATGTCCTACATTAGCTGCATTGTAATGATATCTCTTAGCTTTTGTTACTCTAACACTCCTTTCCCAACACTTTTCCCTTTTAGGACCTTGTTCTCTTTTGGGTTATATCTGGAGTTTTCCTCTCAGTCAGCTGGATGGGAAATAAAATGGAGTAATGATCTTCAGCTTGTAATCAGGAGAAGGTTGTGGAAGTCCCCCCTATACTTTAACAATTTCTGTCAGGGTGGAAATGTTCTGCTTAGTTTCACAAATGAAAAGGGGTTAACCTCAGATTACTTTCTATAGGGCTCTGCAGAAAACTGACAGACTGGAAAAATTGTTGTGGTAAACCATCACGGTTATGGCTGTGTTGCTTGTAAGAAAAAATTAGGATGGTCTGTCGCTGGAACAGGCTCCCCAGGGAAGTGATCATGGCACCAAGTCTGTCACAGTTCAAAGAGCATCTGGACAATGCTTTTATTAGCATGATTCATTCTTAGGCAGCCCTGTGAGGAGCATGGAGTTAGATTTGATGATCCCTATGTGTCCCTTCCAACTTGAGATATTCTATGATTATATGACAAACCCTTCACATCTGGAAATCCTGCCATCTACTGTGTACACTGCTTCATACTTATTCACACCTCATGCCTCACTAAAGATGCTTAAACATTACCACAGAAACAAACTTCAGAACAATGAGATCAGGAATAATTTTCAACCTTACCAACAGTGCAAGGAACACAGTGGCTCAGAGAGCACGACATAAGAAATGTCTCTCTATCTTAGACTATTAAGCTTTATTAGCTCACTGTTTTAGAGGTTATTAACCTCTCCAGTGTATAATTGGCACAACAGTAACATTCATGTAGTTATGAAAACCATAGGTGATTCTTACATTATAACCTCTTCAGACATCTTTATTCCTCTTTACCAAAGTAAATAGATCTAGAGCTGCATTTGAAACATCTTGTGCAAGCTCTTAGTCTATGTTTTACATAAACCAAAACCAGTTAAAGAACCTTCACAAGAAAGTATACCTGGTTTGAACAAGCTGTAGGTACTGGTGTTATTAAAATAACACACTTGGTATGTTTATTTTTCTTAAGCAGTGTTTCCTCAGAAAACAGAATGCAGATGTAACCTTGCTTTTTAGTGGCATCCTTGCTTTACAGTTAAGATGAAACTAAGTGGGAAACTCCAGCCATGTTCATTTTGCCTTGCTTTAGATAATTACAATGCATGTCTACACTTGGGCTATGCAGAACAGATATTTATATCGGGATTTTGTATTTTTATCATGCCTCTAAAGGGTCTGTTTCCCTCTATAGACTATAAAAGACATATGGGGTTGGTACCCTAGATATAGACAGACAGGATGCAATTCAGTCACCTAAACAAAGGTACCTATTACCATTTCAAATCTCAAATTTCAAATTATCTCACCTTGTTTCCAGACCTGTCCTTCTGTAGGTCCTGTATCATACCTAACAGGCCTGTGCAGAAATTTCAGATAATACTGGATAAAATACAGATAAAATGGGGCTAGACAGCTCTGTCTGGCAACTGAAACCTGCTCCTACACTTTAAACCTCTGAAATTTGATTGAATGAATCCCACCATTTGCTTTACAATTGCACTGGTTGGATCCTTAGAGAATGGGTACCAACATATAAGTGGAGCAAAGCACTGGATGCCACAGAGACCTGCCTAAACAAAAACATCCAGCACCCCTTTAGAAATCATACAGTGTCTGAGATGTGTGGGTAAGGCTTGTAAAAATGACGGGGGTGTGGGTGTAGCACTGTATCCTCCAGGCATGGCATGTTGGATGAGTAACAGCCAGATGGATACCTCCAAAGAGCTGAAACACAAGTAGGTGCCAATATTTAGACAATTGAATTATTGCCTGTGGGGAGCATTAGGCCTCACTTTCTGACATCATCAGGTGTCTATGTCATAGATATAAGCCTGTATGCCATACATCTAAATTCTCATTATCATCAATGGTGATCTATATCTTCACATAGTCATCCATAACTAGGCCATTGAACTGATCAGTAAAGATGGAGAAGCCTAAAGACAACTGTTCAGGTGACAAAACATTGGCATGTGTGCCATCGTTGGAGAATGAGATGGATATCTCACTTGAGTACATCTACTGGCTCCATCCTACAAGCTTACACATCTGTCTCACATATAGACACCTACTGTGCCTGGAATTCAGTATCTCAGTCCATACTTGAACCTGATCCCCTGAATTTGTGGGTTTTCTGGGATCTCTATATAGTTTTGTGCCTTTAGAAATGCATAAGGGATCAATTTTCTACATCTAAATATTAATGTCAGCTCTCTCAAATCTCCCAAAATTCTTGTGCTGCCCGTGTTCCTCTAAGGCCAAGAAAATATCTCTCTTCAAGTTCTAGTGGAGTAAATGTGTCATCCCTCATCCAGGGACTTCATTAGTTGATTTCCTTGTGTAACTGTGGAGCCAGTCCTCTGGACTGAAGCTGGTGTCCTATGGTGCTGATAAGAGGTGGTCAGCTGTTCTTCTCTTTGCCTTGTTAGTCACTTGTTATCACCACTTTAAATCCCTTTCCAGCATGAGATACATGCTAGCACAGAACAATTTGGTGATTACAAATAAAGATAAAAAAAAATCCTGATTTTGTAATTTGGAATTGATAAATCTATACAAAAACACTGGTGTGCTCCATCTGATATACACACCTGCTCACTCGTTACAGTCATGGCCACTATAAATGAATCTTTGTGCCAGAGAACAGGAATGTTCATACATTACTCAATTACACGGAGAATAAGTAACCACACAAAGTTCCAGCTCCTTTTTTCACTTGAATGGCTTCTGTGTCCCCTCCCTTTCAACCCTCCTTTTCAATCCCATTGCTCTGCAAAATGAAAGAGAAGTAATTTTAATTTTAAGAATGCAAGGAAGTGTTGCTTGGCAACGCCATGGATAATAGCTGATCCCTGTCTGACCTGGAGCATGCCTCTTCAGAAACATTTTATGTAGAGGTATCCCTTTTTTACTAAGGGTGGTTATTGAGATTCTTTTTTGTTCTTGTGTAAGTTTTCTTTCAAAATAACACAATAGAGAAATCTTTTGGCTTTCTTTAGGAAGTGTTAGTACTTCATATAGAATTGATAAGGGGAAAATTTGTTAAGAACTTCTCCATACACAGTTATTAGCACAACTGTTACAGAATACAGAACTTCCTCAGCAACATTATGTGCTCTTTACTTCTAAAACTGGTATTTATTTTTCATGCATTTCCACAAATTACTAATGCTACAGTTTTTGTACAAAGCAGGGGATCCACTATTCCCTAAAAACAGGGCCATTCTTCCATTCTTCAACAATTTGTTTAAAAAAAGGTAGCGATTTCTGCGGAAAAAGTCAGCACATTTATTTCAGTTGTTAATGAAAGTTCAATTGTTATTGAAGAGTGTGTCATTTCCCGAAAAGTATTTTGTGGGATCATTTTTTAAATTACTAACTTTGCAGAATAGGTCAAGCTGAAGAAGATCATAGAGAGTAGCTGGTCTAGAGCTCTAGAGAAAAGCTCTCAAGATGAGTATTAACACAAAGGTACTTTCTTCCATCAATACCAAAGACATTTTAGGTTTAAATTCAAGGAAGGTGAGGTCTCGGAGAGTGGATATTACTCTTTCAAATGTGACATGGACACACAGGCTAAGAAGCTGCTCTTCGAATTTGAACCTCCCCTATTAACACAGAAGTAGGTTAAACTAAACAAGCAGGTCTGCAGATGCTACATGAAATACCTCGAGATGGAGAGACTGAAATGTCTGAAAACTACTATCACTAAACTCACAAAACAGTATCAGTCTAAACTACCATATTCAAGAAATGGTTTCTTCGCAGGTTCAGTCCTTAAATCTTCTCAATGTTAATCACATAACAATTTTTCCTTACTGAGTCTCCTTAGACCATTAAGAAGTCTTCTCAGCAAGTCCTACCTGAGCAAGGAAGTTACCAGAGCAGAATGCTTGGCCAAAGATTGTAGATACATTACCATAGCTTTACAGTCTGAAAAATCTCTCTCCTTTTTGAGTGCTAATTCCATATTTCAGTTTATAATATCTACTACAGGATCAGGTCTGGGTTTCCATTCTTTTTGAAGAAGATAAGCATGGCCTAGAAACCTTTGCAGTGCATGCATTATTCTCATTAAAGTTAGACTTCTCAATTCACAGAAACTAAAAGAAAAAGATACACTCCTTGTGCAAAGTTCTATGTGCATGTCGATTCACTGTTCAAAAGGAGTTATTGTTACTGGACTACGGCATTTTTCAAAAGTCCATTATGGAATACTTTTTGCTGAATATATTTACACTGTGCATTCTCCAGCTTACAAACTGCCCACAGCTGGAAACTGTGGACTTGGAGTAGATTAGAATATCTTTTTAAAGTTTAGGGTAGATTTATATATCAGATTTGCACCAGTGTCCACTGAAATATCCTTAATGAGTCTCCAGGGCACAATAAACTGTAGTTATTCTCCACGATTTTCAATAAAAAGCCAAACTAACAAAGCAAAATAATCTCATTGAAAGACCGATATACTTTTTTCACTGTCCATCTATTTCACTCAGAACCTCGGGTAATCTCTACATAGAACATAACATTACTTGTAAGTCATAATATAACTAGTTAGGGTGGCAGGCAAGAAAAAAAATATGCGAAACTCTTCTGACAAGAAGATATTTTATTGCTTATCAAAGAATTCAAACATTACCCAGAAAAATCTACTACAATAACAATGTAAGAAAATTCTGGTCTTAACTATTATGATATATAATATATGGTGATTAACACAGAGGAACATTCACAGAGTCAATGAGTCAATGGGATAAGTAACCAAAATTAGCAAGTGATCATGATACCGTTTTTACTGCATCCTCTTTTTTCCATTTCCCCCTGCAATTATTATTCAAGCTTCTTTCAAGTGTTTGTGAGATTTTTGGAAGATATTAGGATGCATTTTGCTCAATAGATTTTTTTTTATTACTGCTATCACCACAACTTTATGTTTTCCAGGAAAATTATAAGCTGCAGTTCTCCTTAATCTTTTATTCCATACTATTTTGTGGACAACAAGCTGACTGTGAGCTAGCAGTGTGCTCTTGTGACCAAGAAGGTGAATGATATCCTGGGGTGCCTCAGGAAAAGCATTGCCAGCAGGTCAAGAGAGATGATCCTGCCTCTCTGCTGAGCCCCAGTGAGGCCACACCTGGAGTGCTGTGTGCAGTTCTGGGCTCCTCAGTATGAGAGACATGGAGCTCATGGAGATATTCGAGAACCATCAGGATGCAATCCTGTGCAATGTGCTCTAGGAGGACCCTGCTTGAGCAGGGAGGTTGGACCAGATGGCCCCCCCATGGTCCCTTCCAATCTTACTCATTCTGTGACAAATATTACAAGATACAGGAGAATTTCACACCCCTTCCTCCCCTCCTCCCCCCCATCTCTGACAGAAAGATGGACTGTAGGAAGAGAGCCAGGGACAAAGTTCTGGAAAGTCTAGTCTCTGACACCATAATTGTGTGCAGTCAATGCAAGGTTACACATAATAAAGAGATCTTAAGACGTTTGAGGAGACAAAGAAATGTAAGTGCTATTGCAGTGCTGGTTACACAATTCATGAAACACATACACTTCTTGTCAGCTATGATTAGAAAAGATAAACTGAATTTGGAAAAGGTGCAGAAGGAGTTGCTAAGGTTGTAGAAGGATAAAGATACTATTATCCAAGAGGAGATTAGAATAATTGATTGACCTGATTTGATGAAGTCTAGGCCAGGAGGAATGATAGTGAAAGCTTACTAGAGAGGCAAAAGGACAATTAAGACAGAAAGACAACAGTGGCACAGTTTAAACTGACCATGAGTAGGGTGAGACTCTTAGTTGGGAGAATGGTCCTAAATATGGGAACAGACCTATTCTGGAGCAAACTGTGGGGAGGGAAAGGTGAGGGGAATTCCCTGAATAAATTTCAGATTGATCAGAATAAGCTTGTAAATGGGAGAAAATGTTATGTCTGTCTGTCCTGGCTCTGCATACTCGTCTCATCAAGGCCCATTCATACCTGGCACCAGGGCATCTAACTAGCTCCTCAGGGACAGCACAGTGCAGGCTGGTACTTCCAAGATTAACAGGGATAGCACCAATTCAAATTTTTCTGAAAATAATAAAGGCAAGCCAGTAATATATTTGCATTGGAACTACTGGGATGGGTGAAGTAAGTTTATACAAACCAACGAGTATATTATTGTCAACTTGAAAAAAAGACTATTCCTCTTCAGCTGATCTCACTGGAAAGTGGCAAGTTAAGCCATCCAGCATCCAACAGCTGTTTAAACACAGAAAAGCTTTTTATAGTTGTAAATGTGAAAATAATAGATGTAAACAAAAAATGAACCAAACATAATGTTGCACACTGCTATCAACGCAGCTGTTTCAAGGGTCTTTGTTACATTCAAACCTGCTTAAAATGCTAATGTCATAAGAAAAAAATCCCTGTATGAGTGACAATCTCATTTGCCTTAAAAAACATGAATACAGGTGAGCACTACAATCTAAACTGTACATATGTTTAATTTAAATCCACTTTGGAGGACAGTGTTCATCCAGATAGAGTGCTTGGATAATAATTGCCCTAACATACTTGTACAGTCCAAACAAAATTGAGTTGTTGATCCTTAATTCACAGAATTAGATCTGATATGGATAGGTGGGTTTTGTCTGTCTCTCCCTGATTAATCTCTTCCACCAAAAGTCATGCCGAATCTCTATGAATACAGAGGGCTTTTTTAATGAGAGAGTCCTAGGAGGGAGTAAGAGTCCACTGCAAAACGCCCACAAGGAAGAAGATTAAAACCTTATATAAGGTGTCATATATGTTTCACTGGTTAGCTAAATTAAAATGTGCATTTAGCCTTAGCTACTAATATTATTCTTCCCCTAAGAACACAATTATCGATTTAATTTTAAAATCAAAGAAGCCTAACTTTATTTATTTGAAATAAAGCTTCTAAAATTTACCATTTAAAATTTACTTTTCAAATGTTTTAACAGAACTATAGCAGTACTTAAAGAAAATCCTCCCTTTTGGAGCTCAAAGGCCAGAACAAGGCCTGCACACCCAGATCTCCAAAGAAGGCTCACATTTCAGACTAAGTGTCACACACCATTTAGAGGAGCTTTGGCACAGAAATAGAGCGTGCTATCTCCTTGAGAAGTTAAAATAAATAATGTAGCTATTTCCATATTTGTAATTAATTCATTACAGTCTTTTATCGATTATTAACCTCCACATAAGACTGTCTAAGAGCATTTAAGAGCCTCTCCTTGAAGGTGTTTTATTAAATAAAAATGAGGTTGTTTGTATTTATTTTGCAATGGAAGATACGAGGCATTGGAGAACTTGAATCCTGATATTTTCACTGTTAGAGATGAACCAATCATTCCATCTTGTTCACAGAAAGTGGAAAGAAATAAAATCTCTGAAGAACTCACTGAAGGCATAATAAGCTTCCAGTGAACAAAACTGTGCTATACTAATAAAGCAATGATTTCCTTCTTTCTTTGCTCTTAGGTCATTATGGACAGTTATGTCAAGGACAGATGTGGTATCACTGGACTGATGATCAATTATTTTATGTACTTCTAGAAGCCCTTGTAAGTCATGCTGATACCTTCTCTTTGGTTATTATTGCATTGACAAATTTTCTGATACATCAGGATTTTCAAATAGATCTGTGGAGACACATGCTTCTTATGGATTCATATTTGAAACTGATTCAATAAAGAATGAAAAAAGTATATTTTCTTGGCATATCTCATGCAAAACCTGTTACAGAAACTATTGATAGGTGTGATAAAGGGAAGGAGCTTATGCCTGAATTTAATCCTGGACATGCTTGCATAGGCTTGAGAAGATGTACAATACGTGATGAATTTTAGCATTTCTGTACATCCTGTTCCATGCTAGGACAACCTGGTTGTGTCTGATTTGTAACAGTGGGAGATGGCATTAAAAACTAAAAATTAGTTCTAACACAGATTTATCAATAGTTATACTAGGAAGATAATATTTTCTAAAATCATATACTGGGTCTTACAGAAAAAGCCTTTAGCAGGGAGGTTAAATTTTTGGGAAGCCCACACTGAATGATTCATTGGATTCAAGTTCTCCAGTGCCTCGTATCTTCCATTGCAAAATAAATACAAACAACCTCATTTTTATTTAATAAAATTTTTTTCTTCTTCAAAGGGCATTAGCATCTTACAAGGACTCTAGGGAATCTAGTGCTATTTATTATTTACCTACAGAGAGTATTCAGCTTTCTGAGATGTCACAAGCCAGAAACCAAGAGGCAAAGGTGTCAATTACACCGCTGTTCCAAGTCTCTCCAAAGCTCACCCAGAACTTGTTTAGCAGCCCATAGGAATACTTGACCTTCTAGAAACGTCATTGTGACACTGCCCATGCTATAGGTCTACTTTGTCAGAGATGGGCCATAAAGCCCAAATTATTGACTGTTTTCCAAACTTCCACCGAGTACATTTTATCTAGACAGATGTTATAATATATACTATGCTATAAAATTAAAACATACAGGGAAATTTCATTATCATGCTATTCACTGTTACTTCATATGCTATTGTTTCACACACTTCATTTATTCAGCTGTGACCTGTTTTCCCTCTCTTTCTTCTATCCTTTTCTTTTTTCCCCTGGCCCAGGTGTCCACCAAAACATAGCACAAACAATGACAACAAACAGAGGGAACAAGCAGAGCTTACTCAAGGATGCAGAGAAAGGGTTAGAAACACATACATTGAATACTGGCAACATTTCTCTGAGTTTGGTGCCCTAATTTCCATCATTTTAATGAAAAAAGGCAAGCCAATCTTAACCATTAAATAATTCTGGAAATAGCTGAAGCAAACGTAATGGATACAAGGACATGCCTTTGAAAATCTGTGGAGAGCCTTGCACTATACCTTTGAAAAAATGGAAGGTGTCCCTTTTTTGTGAGATGTCAAATCCGTTGTCTTTATGTGGATAGTTCTCTGTCAGTCTTATAGAAAGCTACATTAGTCTTGCAAGATGGGAGGTGACATAAAAATCTGTCCTGTATCTCATCTTAATGTCAGAACTCCAGTATCTGAAGAAAAAGAAGTAGGAATTTTTCTCTACAGGGCAGATGACAAACGTCAGAACTCTGACATGGTGCCTGAGCATCCTAAAGCCACTACAAACAGAGCCATTAAGAAGGAAGTAACCAGAGCTATAGTGTCATATTTTTAATATCTGTGCAGTCTTCCAAGGATAGTATTTGATTTTGGTAACTTTCTCACAGCTTATTTTGTCTACTTAAAACTTGTAGGATAACCAAAGCCCTTTCCCAGGTTTGCACTCTACAGCCTTTTAGAGCAAAGAGGAAAAGACCTGATTTTAGTCATGTATCTCCTTCATGGATTTGGGATGGGTTTTTTTACTTTAACTCATACAAAACTCAAATAAGACAGACTTACAAAGGGACCCCAAGAAATCACTCAGTTTCTCCCAACATCTGGGCTTGTTAACCTATGACATTCCTAGCAGATATTCTTAAAGATCTTCAGTAAAAAACATTTGGTTATCCCCCTAAACAATCTCCTCTGGTGCTTACCTGCAAAAAGTACTCAACAGGGGGTTTAGACCCTTCAAAAGGATAAGTGATAGACTAACATCCTGATAAAATGAACTTTCTGGTTTTATATCACAAGAAAATTTTAAAAATCCAAGTCATAAAGAACGTATTAACACAAGTAAGATGGGATACATAGCTTTCCTAAGCTGCCTGTTATCCTATTTTTATGCTCCTATTTTCTTTGCCTCAACACAGCGTGAGAAATGTGGGAAACACATTGTCCTAGTTAGAACAGCTGGGACCATTTCATCACTGTATGGGTGTAACCCAAAACTGTGTATTCTATAGCCTTCCATGCCATTTCCCAGAAACTGTTATCAGTAGACCATTTACACCCTCTGCCCAGAGCAGCCTGACTCCTCAGGCTATAAACTGGGTGTTAAGAGGCCTGTGAAATAGGAGGATGCTCCTGTCCTCACACCCATTGTGGACCTCCCTGCCCTGAGGGAGGTACTGGGCATTCCTCCCTGAACTGGAAGATATATATAATCTTGGAGTCTTGGGACTTTTTTAACCACTTGTGGGATCCAGAGGAGGACTGCAGACCACCACTCTCGACCAGACTGCAATCACCACTCTTGACCAGACTGCAACAGCACTCTCATCAACAGATTTTTCCCTCTCCTTTTACTTTGGACTCAGGGGGCCCAACGAACACCACTCTGTTCATGCCCCAGGGTGCTGGGTTATACATTTTGGTTTTGTGGGTTAAAACCAACTGTTTGTCTGTATAATCGTATTTATTGTATTATTTTATTAAATTGTTATTCTGATTTATAATCTCTCTTTTGAGTTGAGTTCATTTCCCCTGCCAGTTTACCTTTAAACCAGCACACACATGTCCCAACAACAACCTTTGTAAGGATAAAACACAAACACAGGGAGTACAGGGGGCAAAGGACCTCCTTACTTACATAAGAGCTCACAGCCTGGATGAAACCCTTAAGTTTTCTTGTTGACACTAGAGCTAGCCAAGGTCCATCAACTCAAGCTCAACTCAATTCACCTGAGTACCGCAGAAGGTGTCATCGTCATCGTCAACACCACAGCAGGCATCCTGAGCACAGATGTACGTGCTACAGACACACAGGAGTTAAAACATTGCTTGCAATAGATTGGCAAACGTAATTTATTAGAGTGCAATGAGTATGCCCCAAAGGAATACAGTCTGAATGAAAAATGAGAAGGGAGTAAAGTGAAATCAGTTGGACACTGGTAAGGCAGGTAATTAAAAGGAGCTCCCAGCATTCCCTGAGGATGCATCTCTATGTCCATTTCCAGGATACGGCTGTCATAAAGATGTCCCCCTTAACTTTTTTTAAAAACTTGGTATCAAATCCCTTGAAATGTGTGGGAGAAAAAAAAACAATTATGCTCTGAAATGCTGGAAGTCAGTGATAAATGAACAATGTAACTGTAGAATCACTAGTGCCTTCTAATAGCCAGAAGGGACATAAAAAGTCTCAGAAATGTGATTCTTGGCACACTGTGGACTTGCAAAAAAAAAAAAAAAAAGGAAAAGTTTATGTGAGTTTTTCCTGGTTTTTAGGGGACTGTACTTCAGTCTTTCCCACCATCTAATGAATCTGTCTCCAAGCTAATTAAAAAAAATAAGGCAGTCGATAAAATACATATGATAATTGTTACCACCTCTCTTAGCTTTTAAAATGAGGATTAAACATTGCCTATATGTGATCTCCCCTCTTTTTAAAGTGCAAGTGTTTTTTTGAAAGGGAGAAGGAGAAAGGTTAGAGTCTTTTGTAGATTTTCAAGTTAAGACACAGATGATTTTCATACAAAAATACAACAAAACTTCCTGTTGTTAAATTATTTTTGTCCATTTAAAAATCTATGCATGCTCTACAACAGGCTACATCTACATATTTAAAGATGTAGAACTGCCAGTAGCCAGGATAATTATATTTAGTATGAATGTGAAGATGAATGAGTCATTCAGCTGACCGAACTGTCTCTTCTGACTCAAGCACTAACACATTTCATAGTGTAGTCAACTAAAAGTGTTTTAGTATTTGCCTTTGGTTTTGGGGGGTTTTTCCATGAAGACCCACAATCCTGAGACCCAACCATTTATGGTTATTAGAGATTCCCTGCTAGTGTTCACAAGCAATAGGGAGTGAGCCACATTTTCACTATGTCTGTGAAGTTTTTACTGAATGCACTATTCCTTATCTTCTGCTCTGAGCTTGTGGTTGAAACAAAGGAAATACAGGTAACAGCTGAAGTTGACATCCTGCAGCTTATGTCACAAGCTTGGACCTGAGTCTACCTGGGACCTTCCATATGTGCAGAAGAAACTGTGCTTGGTGAGAGGGCTGGGCCAGGAAAGGACAAGCCTCTCTGGCCTACAGATACAAACCAGTATATTATAGGAGCAATAAACTCTGTTTCTGTAAGTATCCAAACATGCACAGGCAGTAGTAGCGTGGCTGTTTGCTCTCTTGACATGTAGCTCCACTGCGCACCACGCTGTGCCTATGGATTAATGTAAACAGATCCAAATTACTCTTAAATTAGCTAGCCTGCACACCAAATCAGAAACACTGAGACTAACATAGGCCACAAAGTTCACCTGAGAAGCTCTTTACAGTCCCAAGCACCATATGTGAGAGACAGCTAACTGAAGGTGTTCAAGTATGACAGGGCTATGGCAGAAACTGAATTAAGTGAGCAAGGGCAGGATGACAACAGGCATGTGAGTTCCTAACTCATATACAGAGATCTGTTTGTTGTATCATGGAAATCTGTGGCTAAACTGGGGGTCTACACAACAAGAGTCTACCCTGAAGCAGAATGGGTCCAGGCACGGTCCTCCAGGACCAGCTGCAAGCTGCAGCACTGCTCCCCTGGCTGCCTGTGACACTCACTGAAACACATTTGCAGAAGAGTTTTCTGAGTGTTTTGTGACCTTAACTCTGCTGACTTTCAGGAAGTTTAAGGCAGCTGAACATCCAAATGATTTTTAAAATGGAAATTAAATTCTAAGGAACATATGGCCTGCCCACACCAAAAAATAAATGTGGCAGATTTAATCTAGATAGTAGGGGCAGCAACGGCAACAAGGATGGGATAGTTTCAATGTCAGTGTGTACCGCTAGAAGGTCACATACAGAGTCAGTTCCTGGAGTCAGTTCCTTGGCAGCTACCTCAGGTAAAGCCTAAGCTGATGGATCTTTACTACTTTTCTTATGCCAGTTATTTAAAACAGCAAACATATATGTGCAAGCAGTACAGATACATTTATGCTAGTGAATTAAGGAATACAACCTTCTCTGTGGTTAAATAGGTGAACTTTGGGACTGTTCTGACCCAAACCAGTCAGTGTAATACAAATTATTCCCAAGCATGGTTCAGGAGTCAGCAGATGGGAAGGAGTGTTCCCCGCACACGTGCAGTTTGCAGGCAGGCAAACTGCTTTGGGAGCTGACATGGTTTAACCCCAGCCTGCACCAGGAAAAAAAAAGTAAATCTCATGGGTTGAGATAAGAACAGTTTAATAATTTAAACAAAATATAATTATAATAATAATAACAATAATTGTAATGAAAAGGAGAGAGAGGACTAAAACCCAAGAAAGGCAAGAGATGCACAGTACAGTTGCTCAACACCTGCTGACAGATGCCCAGACTGTCCCCTAGCAGCAATAGGCCCCTCCCAGTTAACTTCCCCAGTTTATATACTGAACATGATCATCTATGGTATGGAAGAGCCCCTTGGCCAGTTTGGGTCAGCTGTTCAGGCCATGATCCCCTCCAGCTTCTTGTGCACCCACTCGCTGACAGAGGATGGGAAACTGACAAGTCCTTGATTTAGAGTAAGCACTACTTAGCAATAGTTAAAACATCAATGTGTTATCAAGATTATTCTCAAACTAAATGCAAAACACAACACTATACCAGCTATTAAGAAGAAAATTAGTTCTATCCTGACTGAAAACAGGTCAGGAGATTAATACAGTTTCTTTGCAGAGATGCACACCACTTGGTACCAGTCAATGCCCAGGATTGTTCCTAGGCACATTTTGTTTATTACTATAAACACAGCCTTTGAACACAATGTTTTCACTTTGCTGTATGGTCATACTAGACATTTCAGGCATTTCTTAAAGCATTTACTCCTTAATGTTTGCACAG
>NW_020897694.1:33276684-33434250 GCF_003984885.1 Neopelma chrysocephalum | reverse complement strand
ATTCCTCTTTTTTGATATTGTTGTTTGGGGGCCAGAGGAACTGTTTCTTGATGTGACCACCTTTAGAGGAAAATTAGAACTACAACATGTTAATCATCTTAAATCTCCTAGAGACTCATAAAAAGCAAATTATACTGCCTGAAATGTAAAATCATCTCCCCCTATTATATGTGAAAGTATGGGCATAAAAATGGAAATAATCCCCTCAGGACACAATCCAGGGAGAAACAACAACATGACCCTGAGTTATAAATAGGAAGAAATTTTTAGTGTACTGCAGGGGATTTAGTGAAGGGATCCCCATTAATGTTAATAGGAGGCAGAGGGATGAATCTCACGCACTGAAGTGGAAATTCAGCCCTTCATGTTAAATGTTCTGAAAACCAAGCAGCTTGCTACTTCCTGTGCATCCAGCCAGAAACAGGGATGAAAACAGTTAATTGCTTTCTGATGTTTGGGTTGAACTAAGGATACAATATAAGCATAAGGCATCTGGAAATAATGCTCCTTTTAAGAAATCTGGGAGATAAGTGCTTGCTTTGCTGCACAGGCATGGGATCCCTTGCTATGCAGCTCCCTAGCAAAATGTAACCTGAGCGTCATTTAGATTAAATGAGATTAACCTCAAACTTCATTTCCCATGCAAACAAGACAATCTAAGTACACTAATGTATATGCTAACAGTTTTTATTGAAACATAAATGCTTCTCTTTGCAAAGCTTTTAAGCAAATTACAAGCCAAACCGAACATAAAGGGCAAGGGTCTTGTGTTTTTATATAACTTATGAAGCTTTTTATGCTTTGTTATGTTTAGCAATGTAAACTATAAAACATGCTGGTATATTCTTCATTCACTGTGTTTTCTCAGCTGAAGTTTGTCTTTTTATAACAGAAGAGCTGAAATATTGACAAAAATCTACTGAACTGTATTACAGATTTCCTTCCATTTTGGAAGAAGTTCAGATTTCATTTGCATCCTTCTTATGCATCCAAAAGTGAGAGGAGAAAAATAATGGAAAACAGAAATTAAAGCCAGTGAAGGAAATAATGGCAGTGCATAACAACTGGACATCTAATCCTATACTTAGTTGTGTAACTAAGTTTTGTGAAGCCAGGGAAGAGTCTGAGGAGTTTTTCCCCTGAGGAGGAAGGCAGAGACAACGTGCAATGAAGGGACCACAGCTCCCATTGCCCATCCCTCATGCCACTGCGAGGGGAGTAGACAGAAAAATTGTGAGTAAAGTTGAGCCCGGGAAGAAGGAAGGGTGGTAGAAAGGTGTTTTAAGATTTGGTTTTATTTCTCATTGTCCTATTCGACTTGACTGGTAATAAATTAAATTAATTTCCCCAAGCTGAGTCTTCGTTGCCTGTGATTGTAACTGGTGTGCATTCTCTCCTTGGGAGGCCAGACTCTTCTCAGCTCTTTCTCAGCTGCACTGCAAAGAACAAAAGAAAACCGGCACAAGTTACCATAAAAATTCTAACTGAACACAAAGAAACCAGTGTTGCAAATGACTGTCAAATATGGGAATATCCTGCCAAGAGATTTTGTGTGATCACCATCCTTGCAAACTTTCATAACTGGATGAGAGCAACTTGACCTAGCTTTGAAGCCAGCACTATTTTGGGCAGGGTGTGGACTTGAGACCTTCAGAGCTCTCTTCTAACCTAAATTAATCTCTGATCTTATGTGAGGTTGAAAATACTACTCAGTTCCTTAAACAATTCTGCAGAAGAAAAGACGTTACTATAGTCTTTATAAAGGTCTAACCTGTGCCAGGAGGGCACAAGAGGCCTGTGAGACTCAAACTCACATGTGAAGATCTTTCTTTATCTTTTTAATCACTCTGTACTTGTACTTCAGGATCACATTTCTAGCACAAAGTAAAATATGCAACACCATTCTATTTTGAAAGTAGTCGGGAAAATCTCAAAGAATTTACCTCAGAAGCTCTTTCAAACATAAATTAGAAGCTGTTTTAAAGTGAAATTTCAGCATATAGGGAAGTCTTTGCTGTAGTTTCTGTTCCTTGCTTCACTGACCTCTTCCTGGTGGAGAATATGAAAGGCAAGACGGTGTAGGTCTCCATCTCTGCACCCCTCTGTAGCTTTTCCCAGATATGCCAGGAATGCAAAGCCCCATAATAATGTGGCCCAATTGCACAACCTTGGCTCAGACTTCTAATTGCTCAGTAAGAGAAAGAGCTGTGAAAAAATCTGTAGAGAAAAGATAAGGAAGATAAAGTTGCAGACAGGTAAGAATTCTGAGACAGAATCATTGCTCGCTCACTCAAGGATTCAAGAAGGAAAGCACTGTCATATAAGGGTACTTTAAAAAAAAACCCACACAACCAAATAAATGCAATACTGAAAGGTAGCAACTCAGGAAGATCATCTATGCCATGGAGAAAAGTAGTTCAATGCTCTTCCTGACTAATGCCTACCTGGCCTGCAAACAATCTTTCAGTGTCTTAGTGGAGTGGGGAAAATAAAAAACCACGTGGCTTGGTAAACACAGCTATCTTTTGGGTATGTTGGCTAAGACGTAATTATTTTGTCTTTTAAAACTGTGTATACCTTGTTGCAGAGTCTGCACAGGGCTAAACATGCAGGAATAAGTGGCCCAAAGGGACACCATCACAGGAGTACAATTTTGAGTTGTGCAGCAATGCTTGGATTGCATTTTGGGGCTGGAAAAAAGAACATTTTAATCTGTTATCTTATTAATCAACTGGAATTGATGTAAAAACAGGCGAGTTGTGTGACAAAACCCTTAGGAATATTCATGCCATTTTCACTGACAGCTTTCTATGTAGTTACTCTGCCTGGGTATTTTGTAATTAATGTCATTCCCAAATCAGCAATTGAAGACTGGTATTTCTCAAGGGTTTTCAATGCAAAGTCACTCTTCTTTTTACAAACTTTGAGCATTGAGCCATGAAACCAAGAGTACCAGCATGTTTTTTTGCAATTTGTGCATAGATTATTGCAGTTTTAGAATATTACTCTTAAGTAAATCTCTCTGCATTCAATTTATAGTAGTGGGACTCCTAGAACTTGAAAATATTTATAAGAAAGAAGTAGCAGCAATATTGTTTCAATTGCCAGATACTGAAAACCCCATCAGTATTTACTGCACACTACCAGAGACCACCACAGTCTATGCCAAGGGCATCACATCATCCTCCAGGAAAACCACTCTCTGTATCTTCTACCAAGTTCCTCGGGTTAGAAATCTTCGCCAGGTGCTTGTTCTTTGTCAAGAAACAGCATTACAAACAGAGTCCTGGCTGTTAGCTCTATCTTATTTAACCTTACAGATTTTTGGCTTCCATACCCACTAGAGCAGTTGATGTTAAGCAACTAGATACGGATTTCTCTTGAGAAATGTTTCACAGAACTTGGACAGGTTAAGCAAGGATGTTCTGACTTAGGAAATAGTCATGGCACTAGTCCCCTTCTTTTGTGTGTCCTTAGAGATCAAAAGGATGGAGGTTCTAAAGAGCTGGCCTGAGTTTATTTACAGTTAAAGCCTTGGCTGACCGAGCAGCTGGGATCCTCACTTAGAGGAAGGAGACACCTCAGCATGTCAGCAGATAACAGTCATGACAGCATCACCAGCTCAGCAAGCCCTGAAAGTCACAGAATTATTCTGGTTCCAAATCCCCTCAAAGAGACTACAGTTCTACATCCATCAGCCATAGCTGTTGGCATATTTGCCATACACCTAATAATTCCCTCCTTTCCTGCAGTAGTGTCTTGCCCATGGAGGGGCTCTAAGCTGAAATCTAAACTCCTCAGTTGAAGCTGTCAAGCTGGCTTCTTAGCAGTGACTTATAGAGCCAGGTATCATTATTTCTCTGAAAGATACAAAGGGAGGAAACCAAGCAATTAGGGGATCTTGTAAAACCCTGTCAAGCTGAAGAGTGGTATTGATTCTGCCTTTCTTTCTTTGAGGAATAATGACTGTCTCATCAAATGCCTCAACGTCCCCACATCGCACTGTGCCTTAACCTTTGTAATGCTAAAGATCTCAGATTTGCAATTCTGTAGCCCGTCTTTCACTCTGTAATCGTTCACCTAAACTGCTGTGGTGATATTTTTTCTGCATTGTTCTCCTGCTGTTATTCTCATGTCTTTACACCTTTAAGCTCAGATACCAGGTTTTTCAGAGGAGATGATTGCTCTAGGATGACAACTGACCCTTTTTTCTTGCTTTTCCCGATAGCATGTTGTTTAAATTTTACTTTAGCTATATATATGATGAGTATTATTCACTATTATACACGGACAATGCTTAGCCAATGATTTTTCCTTCTGTAAAGGTGCCTCACAGACAAGCCTGAAGTCAATGTTCACATTGCAGGCTACTACATGAAAACCTGCTTAAAATTTATTTGACATATATTGCTGGCAGTTTTAATTTTTAAGGAAGCTACATGATGTTGTAAAGCACTTGAGATAGGAATGGTGTTTTCCCATGGGCTAGTTTAACATCAAATGGACACTGAATTTGACCATAATCTTCTAACTGCCACCACTCTATTTGTTTATGCATCTTAAGTTACAAGTATTATTTTATTTTTATGTCCTTGGGTTTACAAATACTGAAAAAATTTATAGCATTTGAAATCTGAAAACCTTTTTTGCAGATATCAGTTTTCAGCATAAATAGGACTTTAGTGTTTCCTCTTGGTCTGGCTGCGAGAACTCAGGCAACTGAGATATTGCATCTGTCTCTGCTGTGAAAAAACACTGTGCGGGCAAACTTGAGCCCTCCCAGAACATTCTCAGTCAGCCACGTGGGGTGCTTACTCCTGCTATATACTTTATGAATCCTGCTGAGCACATTTTGTGACAGCACATAAATCACAGGCAGGTCGAATGAGACAGCTAACCTAGTTACTTACAGTCCTTAAAAATGCTTCAGGCCAGGTGTTGACATGAACAATGTCAGAGTGACCAGCACAGCCCCGCAGCATACAACGCCCTGCCTCTGGGCTACTGGGCTTGAGCCAAACACATTTGCAGGAAGACTGTGTCCTGCAGACCTGAAAGTGTAGAGAAGAGCCTGGCACAAACGAAAATGACCCTCACTGGGAGGCAGAGAGTCATGAAAGGGACACCAGGAAACCTGTCAAGCCTTTCCCTAGATCAGATCAGTTGGAGTAATGTCATTCCTGACAAACATATACCCAACATCATGCATCAAGTTTTGATGCTTTAGTACTTTTTAATTTATTTTTTTTCATCATCCAGAAAGGAGTTACTTAATTCTACTTTACTAGATCTAACAGAACAAGAAGAAAGGAAAATCTGAGTATCTATAGAATATTTGGGTTTGCATTTGAAAAGTAAGGTCTCATAGATGGGTTGAATATGCTTGGCTGGCAGCATTTTATGAACTCAAGCTATGGTGTGATGCCAGGCAGGAGGAGGTATAAAAAAAACTAAATAAAGAAATATTTAAATCTGGCTATAAAGGCAGTTAATAAATTTCCCCCTGCGTTAATAATAAATATTTTTTTTAAAAAGTTTTTATTTACGTTGAAGTAAATGGTTCTGATTGGCTTACAAATATCATTTTTCCTGCATAACTTGAGGGGAGGGGAACATATGTCTAAGCATAATTTAAAAGACTAAATAAATACATACAGATTTATATTTTTGACTCCTGGACATCTTTTAATTTGTTCCTCCGTCACCAGAATAAAATGTCTAGGATTTGTACGGTTAAATTTCTGAACAAAAAAAATTTATATTCTAGAAAAAGAAATCTATTTCATAGTGCTCAAATCTTCCTCTAAAATGATATCTATGATGAAGACCAGAAATCTTGTTCACTTACCTGATTTTTTCATGAATTGAAGCCTTATTTTTCTTATTGCCATCCCTGGAAGAGAGCTCCAGCACCATGGTCAAGGTTTTTTTGCTGTTCTACATAATGAGCCAGAATAAAACCAAAAAACCTTCTTTCTCTTTGTTTGCACACATATATTTAATGACAGATGCCCTGTTCCAACATGCAAAATTATCACTCACCATACAAAATGGGTCAGATTTTCTGATCTGGTGTCATCACTTTGCATTGCACTGCAAACATAATCCAGGCCTAAAGCTTTGTTCAAGCTGAAATGGTGAGGATTATCTCATTGCAAAGATAATTCTTTTGAACAGAGACCAAGTCTTACTGTTCTTCTGGGACTTCTTCCTTTGCCATAGCAAGGAAAGAGGGGTGTTGCTAAAAAACAAGAAAAATTCATTAGCACCTTACCATGTCACACTGGGTAAACCCTTATGACGATTTGTAGCCTGCCTGTAATAGAATTGACAGAAGGACTTCCCCCAGATGTAGCCATGCAAGAAGCAAGAAGGTGGAGAGTGTTGAACTAGATAGTGTAAATTTTCTCAGCTGACTGATTAATTTCACTGTCCAGGGGTATCATGTTTAACCTGATTCTGCATCTTGCCTGAGTACCCACAGCCAGTCTGCCAAGTAACAGCATGGTAATGTTTACACTAAAAATGCAGGAAGGACTTCAGATTCCAGATGCTCTGAACTTCTTTCAGTATTTGCTGAAATAAGCAGTCAGTATGTATAATGGGATGCTCAGAGATAAAATAGAGACCTATGTGTACTTCACAGCCTCCAAAGATTTTGCCAGCATGTGTTCAGGCCACCAACAGAGATCAATGGCAGCCAAAAATTATTAGGTACAATATACTGAATTAAAGAAGAAAAGAAAGGGTAATAAAATAATTCCCCAAACCAAAGGGAGTGTTGTCATACCCAGTCAGAAGACAGCCAAGCCTGGAAAGAAAGAAGGGGTAGTCCAGGCTGTTTTGGCACTGCCTCAGACCCTGCTCCCTGTCAGCAGGGCTGGGCTGGGCTTACCACGGGAGCCCCTGGAAAACAGCCCTCTTTTTTCTCGAAATGGAAGTGGTGTGCTACCCCTGAGCTGCTAGCTGACTTTAGTAGTAGGAGGATTAGAGGTCAATCCTATCTTTAGCTCTTTTACTGCGCAAGATGATGTCAGACACTTGGAGAGCAGAGGATCATTAGCAGAGAAATTAATGAGTCAGAGATGGAAATTGGGTTCCTGCATTGCAAGTTCCTCTGAATTTTCTCTTTGGAAAGGGATGAACTTGTGGATATAAGACTGAAATATTGTTGAAAGAGTCCACCTCTCCGTATGGACCCTATGTGAGCTCAAGCAAGTCACCCAGTCTGTCCATGTGCCACTTCTTTCCTCTGTGACATAGCAAGAATAATCCTTTGCTTCCCACATCCTGAAAGTGTGTGTTGTTCCCTTTTCTGAAACAAAGAGCATCCCAACTCTGAGCTGATCTGAACCCAAGGACATTTTGTTTTTGTTAACTGACATCCAAATAATAGCAGTAACAACAACTTACCAGACATCCCGGGATGAGTTTAAAGCAGGTACGGAGAGGCCACACAAAGCATTTTTCAGTTTAGATTCCAATATGATGCCATCATAAGCTGATACATCAGTTCTCCCTAGTACGGAAGAAGAAAAATATAATCCAAAATATATGCACAGTCAAAAATATCCTTCTAGGCCACAGACTTCAGTAGGATGGAGGATTTTTCATGTGTTAATAACAACTGTAGTTTATGGGGAGCAGCTGACAGGTATCCTTGTCAGCTGCTCCTTGACTCTAAAGAAAATCCTATCAATGTTTCTAATACATGAGATTTCTTCACACTTGTGTAAAACGTGAGTTTGTGCTCTAAAAATACAGCTGATTAATGTTCACATGGATCTTGTCATACACTAACGTTAAGCAAAGCTTTGAGTTCAGTGACCCACACATCCACACACTTACCATCTGAACACTAGTGTCTGCTCTGGGCATATACCATTGCTAAGCTCATTTTCCTGTTTAGGAAGATATTAAAAGCAGTGCTGCTCATACAGCTCATGTAAAGACAGCAGTAGTGCTCCTGCGTGTACAACATCTGAGCACTACTGTCAGTGAGTAGTGCTCACCAGTGGGACCTGTGCAGAGCCCTTCAGAAAAAACCCTAGTAAAAAATCTGTCAGTTATGTGGAAAACAGAATATTCCCTATTATAAGGGTAATTTTGTTCATTAACTGAATTTTTAAGCATCAAAACAATGATTTCTCCCCAATTTTCTCATGTAACTACAGCTGAAAGTAGTAAAACTAAAAAGTGGTTTTAACTAAAGTTGAGAGTATCTCAGCCAGTATTTTCAGTGAGGCTGTGGCAATATGTTTGAGCTGCTGTATGCATTACATGATCTGTGCTGTCAGGCAAAATCCAGCAACCTTCCCAGATGTGGTTTTGCCCTAACATCAGGTTGTTTAGGAAAGCCCAGTGCAGTACACACTGCAAAACCTTTGCTGCTGCTGAATCCCTCTGGTTGCCACTGAGACATTTTTTCCACTTATATGAGGAATTCATTGCTCTGTGCTACCACCTCATTTTCTTTAGACATTTAGAGCTTCATAAGGTCAGCATGCTTGTGACATTTGAAGAATTTTTACTCATGTGGTTATTTCCTAGAGAAGTATCTGTGAGTGAAATAGTGGATGGATGGAAATATGTCTTTTCCTCTTTTCAGCAACAGTGTAGGAGTGATCTTGGCAATTTGTTTTCCATTTTCACATGAGTAATTACCAGATAAAACCAGAAGATTACTGGGGAATGTGTTTTGTTAGACAAACATTTGGCTTTGGCCAAATAAGAAAAAAGAAAAAAAATCGGTATCTTGGGTTTGCATTTCTGAAATTAAGATTGAGGTTCTGTTGTCTTAGTATAGGTACCTAGAGCCATCTTAATATCCCTTGAACAGACTTGGCTCCCACCCTACAGCAATGTGGGACCTATGTCCCAGCTCTGTGTAAATACTTCATCTATCCTAACAAAGATCAAATTTAGACACTTATGTTTACACATCTGCATCCCATCCTTGGTGTTTTGCTTTTAAGGGCCGGGACTTTGATGCCATGCACAAAAATAAGGGAAATGAGGTGTCATTCTCTCTTTTCCTCCCTGACAGCCCCCAGATCCTGCTCAGTGAGCCAAGGCACAGGTCAGAAATATGAGAGATCCAGATTTATATCCCCAATCTGCCTGACTCAGAGCAAGGATTCCAACTCTCCCTGAAGACACCTAATCTATCTGGTAAGTGCAGGATATCTCCTGTTATACTTTATCTAAAATGAATATTCCTACAAACTTATTCAAACTAACATTTTGCAGCAAGGTCCTTAATTAAATTACCCCTGAGATTTTTTTCCTTTTCTGAGTCTGAAAAATATTTAACATGTGATGTGTAACAGCTATAAGTGAAGAGCCTTATTCTGAAAGTTTGTAAATGTTTGCAAATGTTTCATTTTAGTGGCCAAATCAGAAATTCAAATACTAGTACAGCTAGGATGTTGTTGTATGCTCAATTTTATTGTGGTCTGATAAAGAAAAGTCAGTAGCAATGGCTGATTATGGAAAAGTTTGGCACATATTACAAGCAAAACATCCAGTGTGAAGCTCTTCTGTGAGAAATTGCACTCAGCACCCCCATAAAATTATGAGGGATACATTAGGAAGAAAAACAATTTTCTGCATTTATTCAGGTTTTAGTATTCCATAGTGAAAGAAAATTCAACAAACCCTTCTGTTCTTTTCTCTATCCTTTCCTGAATTATTACAGGTTTTTGGCACAGTTGATCTTACTACCACTGCCAATGGAAGATGTCACCCTGAGGAAATATCTTACTATATTCAATGGGATTAGTATAGTCTGCATTCATCTTTCAAAAAAATACATAGAGAGCCTGGGGTAGCTAGAGAAAGGATGTTTAAGGGCTTTGTGGACCACATTTTCATGCAGATCACATCTATTGACTTTTCCAGTCTAAGGTCTTCCAGGTTTCTCTAAGTGACTCTATATTGGTGTTTCACCAGAAGTACACTTTTGAAGCAGATTTCCCTGTTATGCTTTGGTTCACATTACTAAAGTGTCATCAAAGGGCATGAACTAGATTACTCATGGATTAAAGTAAACTGGAGGAAGTGTGCCAGGAGCACACATGTAAAGCACTTCAACTCCTAACTAGCATATAGTCCACCAGAGAAAGCGAGAACTAGTCCAAAATAAACTCCCCTGAAAGGTATCTCTCAGGTCTTCACAAACATCTGCTTTGATCTGCAGACCTGCTCTGTTATTTACTTGTACATACAGTGCAAATGTAGCCTTTGCATCTTACCTCTAGAGGAAGCAGACACAGTGTTGAGGACAGGGGAGATGCACACTAGGGTAAAGGGCACTTGGTGTCACAATGTGGGAAGAGGTGACAACTACTTAGTGCTCCTGGGAGGAATGATGGAACCACTTGTGCACAGTGTGAGTTCTTCCTTACTTGCCGAAACTCAGTGTGCATTTAAAAGGCCTCCAGATACAGCTGGGTCAGGATCTGGTTGCTCCTCACAGGACTAAAGGAAGCCCAAGAGTGAGAAGGTGCTGCCTACCTCACTGGGAGGGACACAGATGGTTTTGAGAGAAGTAGGAAATGCTGCTAGATGTCGGGTCTGGGTCAGGGTGCAGCTCCCTGTGCCAGCTCTGCATGTTACACAGGACACCAGACATATTCTGAGAGGTTGCATGGGTTGGGGGTGGATGGGATGAATGGTTGTAGTGTTTGGTCAAAGGCCCCTCAGAACTGTGTCATCCCAGAGGCTTCTGGAAAACTGGATGGCTTGCAAGGGCCCTGCTGATGTTCTGCCTGGATGGCATGTGTCTTCTTCACAGCCTTCCCACTGGCCTCCAGACCACCCAGCCAAGCAGCTCAGTGGCAGCCCTGTGCCTGTCGGTAGGCACTGCTCTTCTGAGCCCTCATCCAGCCCCTCAGCACTGTGACAAACACAGCACTACTCATAATCTCTGCAGCTCTGCACTGTTGCTTACAAACAGCATAAGAGATGCAGTTATTCTATTTTGGGGCAAATTTCAAATACTCTTCTGTTTCAAACCAAATTTCTGCTTTGCAGAGTACCATTTTCTCTCTCAGGTTTCCACCTTGCCCAGCACCAAGGGCAAGCCAAACACCTTCCTGTTTTTACAAATCCAGTTGTGAAAGTTTCGAGCTGGCTTCCTAATAAGTCTCCGAAACTTGACAACAGGGTCTGCTTCCCAGAGAGGGAAGGAAAAAAAAACAAACAACCAAGCAGCCAAAGTTCTAGCAAAAATATATATTTTACAAATAAAATAGATATATACATGAGAGTATTATATGTATCTGTAACCCCAGAAACCCTAAATAGCTTCCCAAAGGGAAGAGGGGAAGGGAGAAGGGAAAAAGGACAAAATAGGACGAAAAGGGACAAAACCAAAACAGGTCTACACGATCTAAAAACCCGATAACCAGCAAACTGAAGAATTGGCAAAATCTCACCACTTCCCTTGAGAGAAGCAGGACAGCTGGACGCGGCCCAGCACTCTCCCCTCACACGTGGCAGACAACAGCAGTCACTGTAGGCCTCAGCTCCGGATAAGCCAGACCAAGACAGGGACCCACCGTTCTCAAACCTCACCGGAAAGGAAGAGAGCGAGCTCTCTTATCTATGCCTTATTTATACCCCAAGTTACGTAAAGGAATAGCATGGAATACTTCCTTTGTCACTTTCCTAGTTCCTTCCTGGTTACAAGCTGGTCTCCAGGAAGGCCTAGACTGAAACCATCACACCAATCTATAATCTTCTGCGCTTCTACTTTCTAAATAACTGCAAATTCCTTAATTCGGACCTAGATTGGGAGACTGGCTTTGCTTCCTTTGCGCTACAAAAGCATATGGCAGAGAGTATGAGTGGACTGCCAGCAACATCAGCCAACAACAACCCCCTCCATCCATCTTGCTCCATTCTTTTCGTCACTACTGTCCACCATGGTGCTGTGACCTCTGCAGGGTGTGTGTAATCAAGTACAGGTGCGTCCAGCTGACACTGAATTCAATTCTGGCTTTTGGAAACATACATGTACATGGCAGTAAATCTAGTTTTGGAAAAGCAATCTGTTCTACATATGGTCTCCTGCATGCTGAAGAAGAAGACAAATTCTGTTTAAAACACTTGCCATATTTGTTGTCTTCTTCTTTTGAGGGCAAAGGAATGAAACAAGAGAACACTAACATGTGGTTTTCTTCTCTGTTCATCCACAAGAAGTGATGATGCCTACAGCTTCTCAAAAAAGGAAAGTCGTATATTTAATTAATTGTATAGTACACATTCACTTTGAACAAATGCCCTCGTTGTTACAGGAAATGGAGAAAGTCAGATATCTTTATTACATTGACTTATAGAGGCTCTTTTTATCTGCTGAAAGAAACATACCCATCTACTGTGCTTTTTTTTCTCCTGATGTTAGTTATCTGCCAAATAGCAACTACTCACTGATGGGCAGATTTATATGTAGGAGAAATCTTTGTTTAGACATAGGGAAGCCTCAAAGTAGGAGAACAGTGAACAACTTCCAAATGCTTTAGCTAAATAGAAGACTTCTGAAATAGCAAGCATCCAGTATTTTTAGCTGTCAAGGGGAATTCAATGGGTTGAAAAATGTGTCCAGTAATAAATTTCATCTATAAACTAGAGAGAGATCTTGCAGGGAGCTATTGCAGAATTGTAAAAAGTTATGTCTAATCACATTTTTCCATTCTTCTGGGAAATTACAACAGGCACCTACAGGAAAACCTGCAAAAAGTTATCCATCTAATTACAGATTATTTCAACACGAACCAGGAAAGTTGGATTTTATTTTTTTTGATTTAATGTATACATTAATTAATTAGCAAAAAAAAGGAAGGGACTAAGCAACAAAATCATCTGGCTCTTTCTAATCAGTCTCTGGCTGCATGGTGCCAATTGCACGGTGTTAGCTGCAATCTGCCACTGACAGATGTATTCAGGTTTGGATGCTGTTACTTAACTTAGAGGCTGTGACAGTGTTTGGATAATTCTGATGTTATCCTGAGAGGATTAGGATTCAAAGACAAATTTAAACTCTCTTCGCCAATGCGTATTTGAAGATGATGTACATTTGCAGGGGACCGGCTGTCACAAACCTAATTTGGCCTATGTTTTTATTTGAACATATGTGGTTTCTCAAAGGAAGTGAATTCCAGGCAGAGATGAAAGCCATTCAGTGCCTCTGATCTCTGTGATGTCACTTCCAAATGAGATCACCTTCATTGCACGTTTTCCTTTTTTGGCAACAATCTGGGGAAATTTACAGAACTACAAACACAGTCTTTTATTTACAGAGTTTTAAAAAGTTAGACTAGATATTTATTAATTGCCTTTTTTTCAACATATATTGCATGTTATAGAAACAGTTTAGGGCTTTGTTGTTTTCAAGGTAATGTAATTTCCTGACAGTTGAAGTAAATTATATTTTCTGAATATAGACACAACGATACCAACAAAAATCCTTTCCTCCTCAGATCCACAACACCACAAAATGCATCTAGGACCCTTTTGAACTCCTCTTATTGTGCCTAAAGAAAAATAGCAGTGCAATGAAACTATAAGTAGTAAGAGCATCACCACTTTTCAGAGGTCAAATGTAAAAGCTAGGCTTGTAATTTTATAAACAGCACATCATGAAATCCTTACACACTGGAAAGAGTGAATTTGATATCAAGTTTTACCACCTCAGAAAAACCAAAAGACATACTGCTGCTCTTAGAGATATGACAAAATTGTCAGTTTCTATTTAATCTTCTTTTTGTTGATACATTTTAATAAGAAACACCACAGTAAGATCCACCTTTCAAATGACAAATTGAGATGGAAAATATCAGCTCTGTTGCTATATTGGCATGTGAGTAGATATTCTAATTGTCAAGTGCTTGATTTTTTACATCTAGAAAATGTATTGTGATACATACGATAGCTCCACACTTGTAATCTTCCCAGATCATTCAGGAGAGTGATAAAATGTACTTTTAGAAAGAAGAGAAGAAAAAAATATATGACATTTCTTACTCCTTAGTGATTTGGTTCGTAAAAATTGCCATCTATTACTTATAGACATATAGCACACTGGAAGCGTTAAATATCAACAAGCACTTCCACATTTCTAGGTTGTGGACAAAAGTTTTAGAATATAGGGAGCTTACTGGATTAGTAGATGTCCCTGGTGCATTGCTTACAGACCCATATGGTTTTCAGTATTATTTTTAGTAAGTTATTCCTTTTCCAAGTGAAACAAAAAGACAGCATTTGTCACAAGCACTTGCTATGAAACACAGATTTGTTAAAAAGAAAGATATTAGCAAACAGCTTCTACATTCCATGCCTCCAAGTCAAGTCTCCATTAAGCACTTCTTGCCATTAGAAAAAAAATAAGAGAGATATTCTTAAGGGTTTGTAGAAACACAAACAACTGAGCTTTGAAAATGCTCTGATTTTACTACTTTGTGTTCTGCCTTGAAATGCTATTTCTGTATGTTAAGCATAAATACTGATTATATAGTTCCACTGAGAATCGTAACTACAGAATGCTGAACTGGAAGAGTGAGAGAGTTTGGGTTTAGGCTTAGGTGTTCTCTAATTTATGAAAACAGCTACTTTTTTGTTTGTTTCTTAGCACTCTTTATTTCCAGCTGAAATAAACTTTTATTTTTTGCATCTAATTGTAAGGATGTTTTCATAGTTTTTTAATTGTTTGCCCTTGGTGTCTGCTGCAATTTTTAAATAATAATTCACTTTCAAAACTTGCTATATTGGCTTTCTACAACACTCTTGATGTTATACCAAGGAAAAACAGTGGAAGAGATGAGTGTGAAGATAACATGAAAAAAAATCTATATTTTTGTTCCTTTTATTCAAGTTGCCACTAATCTAGGTTTCCTTCTGCAATGATGAAAATTAATAAATGAAAACCAAGATTCTGGGGCTTTGAGACATAGATCAAATATCAGGAAAGTTAACAACTTTGCTTACAAAGACACAAGAACAGTTTCCCATGGAGGGCTTTTTGCTTCATGCAGATGACCTCTGAATTTCTAGGTATTTTTTTAAGCCTGCACAGAGCCCATTGAAGTTGATAGGGTCTGGTTCAGACAGAAACATTCAGCCTTAGAGGTTATTTGCAGAATCAGATTGGTACAGTTAGTCTGAGTCTGTAGAAAACTGCAGGAAAAATATTTCCTCTGGTATATTGAGATTAAATCATGAACGAGAAAACACTTATTAAACTTCATTATTGCAATTCTCACTTTTAGAAGGTTTACTTTAAAGTGTTTAGCTACTCTCTTGTAAATTTTGTGTCATAGCATTGCCTGAAGAGAAAGTCTACAATTTCAAAGAACTCAGATTCACAGAGGAGGAAGAGTTATAAAGTTAAAGGTGGTGCAGTAGTAGGAATATATTTATTCTTGGTTTATGCGATAAAAGTTTATATCTGCACACCCACAAAGGAGCACAGTTGGGAAGTCCACGTGACACGCTGTTCCACCTGCTTCCAGGCACATCACAGGGCCATCAAAGGCCCATCTCCGCAAGCCAAGAGCAGCACAAGGGCTCAAAGGTAGGCAGAATCCCAAATTAGGGACTCTGAGGAAGGGAAACCCTGTCCAGAGTCTCGGTCCCACAGCCCAGTTGTGAAATGCATTGAGAGGAGTCAACTCCAAAGCACCTTTTGAGCCGAGGGAGGTTGCTCTCTTCTCTAGAGGTGTAGGATGCATGATGATTATGCAGGGGAGAAACATTTGGGGATTGCACAAGACTCCTAACAGGATGCTTAGGGAAGAAGTACATATTGGATTTAAACAACTAGGGGGGAACAATTATCAAAAAGTAGAGGGGTAAGAGATAAGAAGCTGGTCACCTGTAAGTAGTTGGCTGGTTGGTACCTTTGTCAGGTCATGCCCTGTCTATTGTGGAGGGTCTAAGCTTAGCAACTGGGGCAAGTGTCACTTAGTGAGTACACATGTAGTGGCTAATAAGTGTCAAGGCCAACTAGCTAGTGTGTAGATTGGCTGGGTGCCAGAGCAAGATCAGGAGTGTATTGGACAGTGGGAACCAGAGGAGTCCCAGCCAGCTGCCAAAGGGATGTCATTGTCCAGGTCTCTAGGGGTGAATCTTATCTCTATGTGAGTGTGTGTATGCTCAGAGTTTGCATCAGCAACTGGAGAGTTGCTGTGGCCTTAGAGGCTCATATGTTCAGCCAGGAGCCAACAACTGGGCAAACTGAATGCCTGAGAAGCACAGCTGCTGGAGGCATTCCATGCTGTACAAGTGTATATATATATATTTCTACCAGTGATTTCCATCCTGCTCAGCTAGGGAGGAAGGCAGGATGAAGCTGTTGGTGCTGTTTGTTCTCATATGAGTGTTCTGTGTGTCTGTCTGTGAATTTGTGTGGCTGGCCATGTTTATCATGTGAATCATGATGCATATATGTGCTGTGCGTAACTGTGCTTATTGGGAATGCATCTTCAGCCTCACTACTGCTTGAACCTAGGCATGGAGCTGTTGTAGCCTCTCCCAGACTGTCAGATCCAGTGCATTATGTTTTTCTCCTAATATTTAGGTACTACTTCATACAGGTACAAAAGTTATGCTCATTCTCCCTTCATTATTAAACAGACAAAAATTAGATTAATTCAAGAACAGTTACTAGAACTTAATTTTTGTTTTAAGTTATCCAAGGAACCTGTTGTGTGATGCACAGGGTTATAAAAAAGTTCTGGTATCCACCTTTTCTCCAAATATGGCCTTTTGGTGTTTTCCATTCCTTAAAGAAACTAAACTGCTAGTGATTAATGATTCAAACATTCAACCACCTGCAGTGATCAGCCAGGTGCTGTCAGGGCCTGGATTATTGGTGCTCATGGCTCAATGAGCAGTGTGCTTTGCTGATGTGTGCTTTGCTAACAATTTGCAGAGTGACCACCCAGGCCAGGGGCTGAAGGCCTGCACATCCAACACCTCAGGCTACAAGCTGGGTGTTAAACAAGGCATGAAAAGAGGCAAATCCTGCAAGGTGGGGGCGTACTTATTTTTCCTTACACAGGTGACTCAGCTGTGATGACTCCCTGGAACATTCACACCTAGCCTGAAGATACTCATCTATTGTTGATGAGCTGTAATGGGCCATGGTGGACTGATCTGCACGAACCTAGGAGACAGCTGCAATATATTAGAAGGTGTCAGAGACTCCCAAAATATCCATGACTCACAGTATTACATCATCCAGTGTAAAGCTCCCCATTCTGGAGGAGGTACCAGAGGTGTTCCCACCTGAACCTGAGCATATGTAACTCTGAATTTTGGGGCTTCCCTCACTACCCAGGGCTTCCACCACCATTTTAACAGTTCCTGACTGTGACCACCACGTTGACAGGACTACTACCATCACTTCGACTAACAAACATTGCAATTGCAACAACCATGTCTCATTGCTGGATGGAACCGGTGCCTTGCAGGTCCTTCCAGTGGGCTGGGGGATCCGCAGCCCTGCTCTGACTGCCTGTACCAGCACCACAGCCTCATTCCAGTGTCATGCAAGTATCTGCCGGTATCAAATCCCAGCCATCCACCATCTCCTGCCAGTGATGACTCTCCAACCATTCCTGCTGGGTTTTCTGGGCATAGGGGAGGCAAACCACGTGGAAGGACAGCCATCTGACCTCTCACCTGTGGACACATGTGGGTTTTTTTCCAAGTCAGGGAGACTGGCTGCCATCTCGATTTGGTCTGGTGAGCGGGGCTTGGGAAGTTTCTCCTCATCAGTTGGTTTAATCCAGTTTTATCAGTATTGTTATTAGCATTTCTTCTTGGTAAAGAATTTATTTTTTCACTTATATCCAGGCCTATTTGGTCTCTCTTTTTGTATTGGAGAAGCCAGGGGTATTGAATCTGAGGGAGGATTCTTCTGTCCGAGGTCTCTGCCCTTCCATATTGTCTCAAACTGAGACACGTAACTAGCTCCAGATGAATTGATTAAGGTTCATATGTGAAAATTAAGTATGAAAGGAAATCAAATGGAAACTAATTGAAGGACATAATCAGCCTTTATAAAAAACTTACCCAGAACCTTAGCGGCACTTGCCAAGGCTGTCTGCAGATTCAGTGTAGTTCTTCCTGCTCTAGTATTCACACCTCGAATCCTGTTTTCAGTTTTGAGCCCCTCACTACAAGAATGATGTTGAGGTGCTGGAGATTGTCCAGAGAAGGGCAATAGAGGTGGTGAAGGGTCTGGAGCACAAGTCTTAGGAGGAGTGGTTGAGGGAGCTGGGGTTGTTTAGCCTGGAGAAAAGGAGACTCAGAGAGGACTATATTGCTCTCTACAACTACCTGAAAAAAGATTGTAGGGAGGGGAGGGGCAGGGGGGTTGGTGTCCTCTCCCAAGGAACAAGCAACAGAGGAGGAAATGACCTCAAATTGCACCAGGGGAGGTTTAGATTGGATATTAGGAAAAATTTCTTCACTGCAAGGGTGATCAGGCATTGGAACAGGCTTCCCAGGGAAGTGGTTGAGTCACCATCCCTGGAGATATCTGAAAGATCTGTAGATTTGGCACTTAAGGACATGGTTTAGTAGTGCACTGGGCAGTGCTGGGTTTATGGTTGGACTCAATGATCTTAAGGGTTTTTTCCAATCTAAATGATTCTGTGATTCCCTCCTCATATATGTCTGCTGCTGAGTGACCAGATGGCATTGCAAGGGTCCCCGGCTCATCAGCTGGGGCTCAGCTGTGTAGCCAGCATAATATCTCGTCTTTTTCAGCTCAAACACTACAAGTCTGCTCTGCCTTTTTTTAGTCAGATCACTGCAGCAGTGAAACATAAAGAATAGTTCTCTACCACCGTACAGTGTCTGCCAACAAGTAGCCAAAAGAAATATTTTCCCAAGCTTGCCCCAGCAGCATCTGCTGGTTGTGTTCTAGGTGCCCAGCAAGGGCTGTTTGCCAAAAAGGGAAGAGAAATAAAAAAAAAAGGCAAAGGCAACAACTTCTTCCATCAGTGCTTAAGTGTTATAGAAATCTGTGTTATAGTAGAAGTTTCTCTCAGCACTAAATTTTCTTCTGAGAAACTCAGAGAGAAAAAACATATTCTCTATTCAAGAGCTAGCAGCAGAAAAAGAAAACTTGTACAGGACTCCTCATTCATCTGTATAAAAATGGATTAGGCATGGTAATATACCCCCTATTTTACAGATGTATAAAGTGAGGCAGTGATTAGGTAGTTCCCCTGCAACTGCAAATTGCTGAGAGGCAGACAAAAGAAAGAGGAATAAAAGGAAAATCATACATAGTATTAATCACAGATAGGTGCCCAAAGGCCTAAGACTCATTACAATGCAAAATATTTTTTTATTATTATTTTGATTCAGGGCAAATACAGACCTTACCTGTTTACATGTATTACTTCATTGTTCCACATTCTTAATCACTGTCTGGTTTTTTGTTGTTTTGCATAGAAATGAAGGCAATTATTAATAATGGGGTTTCACAACAATGCTTTTAAAATATTTTAATTAGCATGGAATAATTTTTTATGAAATACCATACTATAATGTGTAACATGGTAGGCAACAGGCCAAGGTATGGAAAAGACTAGTAGGAATAAAGAGTCCAAATATGTAATTATATTACATGTATCTTCTCAAAAAGGCAAGGAAATGACATTTCAGTACAGTTGAGAAAGTCAACAGATGTCTGTGTGCAACTAGAAGCTTGAATCAGAAGAAGCATGAGAAAGGTAAGTTCATCCCATATATCTTTATGTTGTAAACATTCAGTCCAAACTTTATATATACACCCAAGTGAAGTTCTGTGCTGGTTTTGTCAGGGGTAGAGTTAACATGTTCTTCATAGTGGCTGGTATGAGGCTGGGTTTTGGATTTGTGCTGAACACAGGGTTGGTAATGTAGAGATGTTTCTGCTATTGCTGAGCAGTGCTTACACAGAGCCAAGGCCTTTTCTGCTTTTTGTACTGCCACACTGGTGATGAAGTTGGGGATGCGTGAGAGATTGGGAGGAGACACAGCTGGGACAGGTGATCCAAACTGATCAAAGGCATATTCCAAATAATATGCCATCATGCTCAGTATATAAAGAGGTGCGGAGAAGGAGGATGAGGATGACATTTGGGGTGATGGTGTCTGTCTTCCCAAGTCATTGTTACGCATAATGGGGCCTTGCTGTCCTGGAGATCGCTGAAGAAAGATCACTGTCCATAGGAAACAGTGAATCAATTGCTTGTTTTGCTTTGCTTCCATGTGTGACTTTTGCTTACCCTATTAAACTCTCTTTATCTCATGCCCTGAGTTTTCTAGCTTTTACTCTTCTGATTCTCTCCAGGATCTTGCTTGTGGGGGAGTGAGTGAGTAGCTGTATGGGCCTTGGTAAATGGCTGGGGTTAAATCACGACAAGTTCTTACTTAGATTCTGCCTGTTCTTCCTTTTTGTTGAGTCACCAGAACTGTAAGTCCAAAAAACTTACTGATCTGAAGAATGCCTATCCTTGAAATGTGTGATAGAAGGAGTCCTGTTTGGTATTTTTCCAGCTGTTGTTCAGCTCCATGGGCAGTTTCAGCATTTTAGCTTCATTTTGATGACATGCTGGTGGGTTGGCCAAATGATAGCCCAGCAGAGTATTAGAATGTGTGTACTTCAAATCTTAAAGTTCACCTTATCATCTGAATAATTCTTCAACTGATTGAGTTTTTTTTTAACACTTTCAAATTTTTCACTGGGTTTGGCTCTGCTAGTGTGACACAGTCTGTTGTTTCATCTGCAATAGTGCAAGCCATCTCCCAGAAGTCTGAGGAATACTACTTATTTCAAAAGCTGAGTTTATCCCTACTCTTTTTCGGCAACTTTGAAATACAAGATCATAATCTGGTAAAAAATAAAAGAAGCTGAATAAATTTGCAACTAATATTTCAAATCATTTTGGTTTTATTTCTTGTCATTTTCTTGTGTTGAAACCCTGTTCAGCAAGATATCATCAGTTACTTCACATTTACATCAGGATCAGGCTTCTGTCTTCAGGAGGTTATTGGAAATTTAGGATGCTACTCGTATTCTTTTATACAGATCAGATTCTTCAGACTTTGTGAGTTTTAGTTCCTATCTCAAGCATTTTTTTCAATTAACCAGGCTGTATGAAAACTTCCACATATCCCCAGTCAGATGCAGTTTGTAACTAAATGCTACACAACACTAAAACAGCTGATATCAGCTGATGTGACTTATACCAGCATGGTGGCGACACTGAAATTGCTGAACCTGAATGAGCACATCCACTTTTCAAAGTGATTTACATGGAAAGATATGACACACTTGAGAAAACAGAAAAGTTAACTTACTTGCTGAAAACAAAGGTTTTTTATAAAAATTTTTTTTCTTTCTTTGTCTTCTTTTCAGTTAGGCATGATTTAAACTGTTTTGCTTTAACACCTTGAAATTCTTCATCTTTTTTGCACCACACTAAATCACTACTGTGTCAGCAGAACTTGTACAGGCTTGAAAGACAGAAATGCAGCCAACACACTGAATGATGGAGATTTTTATATGGCCTCTGGGTTTTGCAGCATCCTTCTTTTTTCTGTTCTTTTCTTTGGAGAACATAAAATTAAGGAATAGTCTAGACTGCATTACTGTGAGGAGATGAAGGAGCATAAACATAATGCAGTGATAATTTGGATAACTGCTGTTTTCATGAATCTGCTAAGTATAAATCCTCTGTCAAAAGAGGCTCTAACAAAGAAATGATTGAAGTTTGAGTAACAGGCATGCTAGTCAAGTCAGAGACATCCCATGCTTTGGGTCTCACACAGTGTATGGCTTTTCTAAGTGAAAGAACAGTGTGGAGTCAGACAGGGATGGGAGAAAGGAAGAGGGGATAAAAATCAGTGGGGAGACTTGGCAAGTCTCAGAATAATGGCAAGGCAATCTCAGATGTTCTCTGATATGAAAACACTGCCACACAGAGTGATGAAAACAAGATCAAAATTAATGAGTGAAGGAAAGAAAGAGTTAGCTATGCTTTGGAAAGCTGGGGGGTGAGGGCAGAGCAGAGAGAGATAGACAAAGAAAATCCAAAACAGCAATAAATGGGCCTCTTGGGGGGTGATTTTGCAGTGATTTTCCTGCCTTAAGGAAGTAAACAGGTTCCCAGCAGACCAGTCTTCAGCCCTGTCAGCATCAAATGGATGGGCATCTGTTCCTACGGATATCCCATATGATGTCATTTCCTCCTCCAGAGTCAGGAAGCTTAAAAAGCTTTTCTGTTTTCACATCTGTTCTCCTCTCTCCCTAAGTTAGTAAAAAATGTTAGGGAGGCTACATTTCTTCTGCTACAGAGACCTTCCCTTACAGCTGTTTATTCTTTGTAACAGGGATGATCATACTATATAACATACAGAACACTTCTCATGTCCATGCTAAAGGTAACTGTTTGTGCTCACACAACTTTTTAACTGCCTCTTGTTTCTTTCTGACTAAATTGTTTCAGTTCCCTCTAAGCTTTTTTGATAAGGCCTCTGAAAAGCCAAATATTGATGACCCCCATGTACATAAGAGGTTTTTCCAGTTAATGTAGTAAGTGGAGTAAGGGAACTTGACTGTTAAGTCTGTCTTTGGATAGCATTACTATTTCAGGTACCTCATTTTCCTGGTTTTAGCTAGGGTAGAGTTAATTTCCTCTCAGTACCTCTTACAGTGCTGTGTTCTGGATTCAGAATGAGAATGGTGTTGATAAAACACTGATGTTTTGGGTTTTTGCTAAGTCGTGTTTCTCCTAAGTCAAGGACTTTTTTCTTGTCTCATTCTTTGCCAGTGAGGAGGTTCACAAAAGATTTACTTTGATTCTCTTCCCCATTCCACGGGGTGGAAGGGGACAGAGGGCAGGGTTGAGCAGGCGGCTGCATGATGCTTAATTTCCAGCTGAGCTTAAACCATTACACTGATCTAAAGTGTAGAATGTTAAAAAAAAAATAAAATAAAAGGGGAAAAGAGAAAAAGAAGAAATCCACTGTTCTTTGAAAGATCTCATGCATCATGGAAGGGAAAATGCAAAAAGCTTTCCAGTCCACCTTTAAAGTATTTCAGCTACAGATGTGTGCTTGATCTCCTGCTGCTCTCTTGACATGTCATGGAACAGTTATTTCTAATTCAACCATCCTTAGAGGCAATCATGATTTTTTCCAGAAAATCACAGGTCTGCCTTGTGCACTGAATGCCTCTGTAGCATTCCCCATTGTATGACAGGTCTGCAATTATCATTCTTGCAAATTATTATTTAAAAAGCTCCAGCTTGCTCCTGAAGCTGTTAAAAGGTATGAATTATAGGACCTGCAGCAAGACTGCACCAGAGAATGTTTCTGCCAGTGTGCGGCCAATCATGAATCATGTTTCAGCTTGACGGAAATGCTCATACATTGCATTACAGTCAAATGATGTGCTTGTCCCTTGATTTAGAGTTTACTATTTAAGATTTTTTTCTTTCCAATAATTTTTTTCTTTTAAAGTTATGATCTGGCAGTACAAGAATTCAGGGCAACAGAATAGGAAGAAATACATCAGACTTTCTTTTTCTCTTGTAAGGGATACAGGAAGAAATAAAGGAGAATGCTTCCAACATGAAAACTTTGTCCAAGGGAGATGTTGCAAAGGAAGAAGAGATTGTTCTTTGAGATGAAAAAATTATAAGTAATTTTCAAGTATGATATAAATCTACAATATCCACTCTAGGACACAACTGTCCTGCTAACATAAAGAATTCTCTCAGGACAACTCTTATTCTACAGAAGAGAAAAACAGATGAGGAAAAGGTATAAAAGCTATTACTTGGCATGAGGAAATATAGAAAACAAAGACAGTGTTGAAGAATGGTAATGTCAACAAGTGAAATCTTGTAAACTTAAGGATGGATAGAGGTCATCAGAAACCTATCAGCACTTGAAGATACTATACAGATTCAAAAGCCTGGGTTCCCCATTACCTATGTTCCTTTTTTTTCCTCTACTAGACTTATTAACCACCTTGTTGACTCAGAAGGCTGAAGAATCTCCCCTTAGGAAATACATACGTTCCTGCTGCCAAGAAGTAGCTGCACCCATAAGAAGCTCAAGGGCCTAGATGCTCAAAACCCTTCCACGATCCTTTGAGACACATCCGGGATTACTCCAGAAAGGCAGTGAAAGTCGGTTCAGAAAAGCCTTATAAGTGGGTTTGCAGATGACCCCATAAACTTTCCTACTGTTTTCCCAAAATAGTTCTCTAAAACTTACTGAAGATAAGGCTGGAACAGTGTATGACTAAAACACGCAGAAGGAAAATGACTTTTCCTCTTGTGATGCCAGTTACCCAAAGCATATGAATAACTAAAGAGCACTCAGGCAGATACATGGCTGCAAAGTAGGAGCTGAAAACATCTATTGACCCCATCTGACATGCTTTGCAAAGCACAACTACAGTTCAGCCAAGTGGTGCCATTCAAATGTGGCTGATAAGAGGTAGCACAGTAGTCCTGAGGGGACCACACTTTGTGAACACAGACAGTGATTATGCAGAAACAATTAACACCTCTAATCAAGCAGAGGATGCAAGGTTCAAAACACAGATTTTGTTCCTTTTATTTAAGAGAAAGAAGCTGTTCTTTTATCCTGAAACTGTATCAGCCCTATATTCACACTGCTACAAGTTACAAAGCTCTTATTTTTTCTCAATCCACCCTGAACACACCAAACTGCACAGCATGAGCTGATAAAGCTTGACTTGAACATTTTTTTCTGAATGTAAATTGCTGTAGGCTTTGAAGGATTCCAGATCTCCCTGGGGTAGGTACAAACTATTTTTAAAATGGATTTGAGAAGACATCTGTTCTAAAAGTCAATTTGAAACAAAGTGTGTCTGTGTGCTAATGGGAGTAAATGGGACTGTAAAACATATGCTTCAGGCCTTTTTAAAAAAAATAATGCAAGAATGTAAGCACAGAAATAATAAAATAATAACAATACTAATTTACTCTGTATTCCTGTTCTCCATACACATTCAAATGTATTGTCATCACAACAGAGATATAGAGGCAGCTGTCTGTAAGTCATGCAAACTGCAACTGAAAAAAATTCCATGCTATCAGCAGCCAGTGCATGACATGGGGGCAGGGAGGGTTTCCACATGGAAAAGGTTATAAAAACTATTTTATATGCAGGTATACACACAGATACATATATATGTACATACTTTTTATATATATACATACATATATGTATGTGTACACACTTTTTGGACAAGACATCTACAGAAGATTTTTACTTATCAGCAGTGTCAAAATACCAGCTGTGCTCAGCCACTCATATATTCCCATCTTGAAATGTCTCTTCTCTCATCTGAGCTCTCAGAGGATATGAAGCATCCTCTGTGGCACACAGATGCTTCTAAGAGTAAGGTAAGGCAGTGTACTAGGGAAGTTTCCCATGTCCAAGGGAGGCAGCAACTGTCTGAGAGAATCCACTACACAGAGAGGGCAGGAGTGCAAGACCCCCAGATGGTCGGTCCTGTGAGATTCTCTAGAACTATCTAGTTGCAAGAGAAGTCTTTGAGGGAAACAACATAAAACAAAACAAACCCACAGAAATTAAGAGTAAACAGATCTGTGCATTTCAAAATCTGGTGGTAAAACTTCCATTACTTTTGATGGAGCCAAGGATTTAGCACCTTAATAAAAGCAGTATGTCTAAAGTATTTGCCCACTGACTGTCTCAGCACAGCAGTGGATGAAAGAGCAAGCAGCAGTCTCCCGCATGCATTATTCCTTTGCCCTTGAACAGGAACTGGGACATGTGGAGATTGTAATTTTTGTTGGTGACTGATTCTGGCTTCAGCACCATTCACGCCTCCCTTCTCTCCCAGTATCTGCAATCACAGTTTGCCACACTCAAAAAAAAAAAAAAAAGGCATTAACTTTTCTCAAATTAAAAATAAAAACAAAAGTAAAGAACAAGGGAAAAAGAGGAAAGAACACTTTGGAATATCTTAGAGAGGTAAATTGTCACATTTACTCTGAATCATTTATTTCATGGAAAATATCTAACTGTACTCATCACTTTGTTCTTTATGTTTTATGCCATTTCCACAAAACTATGCTACAAAACAGAGGACTTAAAATAACTGTTTCAGTCAATATTTTATGGAACTACATGAAGCAGTCAGAAAAAAAAAAAGACTATTTTGTCATTTTCTCGGATAAGAAAGCAAAACAAAGCTATGATTTTTAATTTTTTTTTTTTTAACAGGTGTTTAAAATGTCTGCAGCAGGGAGAGGATTAACTTGTTGAAAATGTTATCTCTGTTGTCACGTGCTGGATTCTTGGTAGGTCTGTAGGTCCTGCAACTCCTTAGGCACTTCCCAGCTTGGCTAGAAAATTCCCAGAGAGCTTGTTTTGACTTATTTAGAATGTCTTAGAACTGTCCATTGTGCAGAGATGGACTTGCCACTGGTGACAGCCTTTCCTAGAGTCTAGTGACCTGGGATATAAAATTTTAGAATAAATAGATGAAGGAAACATGGAAAGTGGCAAGTGACATCTCTCATCTAAACTTCCTTACAGTGTCACTACAGCATTAGAAATGATCAGAGCTATAGCTCTTCTAGTAGCAATTGCAGCATTTAAATGATAATAAGAACATTTCAGTAAACAACCAAAGTCTGTCTTTCTTCCCTGACACAGAATTTAAACCAAAACTGTGGAGCTAAAATTTCAGTGTCACAGTGCCTAAAAAAACTTTGTGCTCCACCACGGGGACATGAGGGAGCATCAGGGACATGACAGTAAAAATGCCCCCACTTTTGAAATGTAAGGGACTCAAGACTGACAGCACCCCAAAGTGTAGGCTACTACCACGAGTTACCTCTTACTATCAATACAGGAAAATTATTAAAGAACCTGATCTCAGCAGAACAGACGAGTGGTTATGAAATTGTATGGTAAACCAGGAAAATATCCCTGTAGGCAAAGCTGTCAAGGCTACAAAAATCTAAAAGTAAAATTGGTATAAATAATTATCTTGAACCAATGAGGCAAGAAAGAAAGACAAATACTGTCAAGAGAGAATAAGATACAAATTTAAAACTCAGGCTGCAGCAAGTGAGATGCGTGAAAGCCAACCCTTGCTATAAAGTACAAGATAAGAGGAACAGTGCTATGGTGATTCTTTTCAGTAGACAAATGGTAGTCTTAAAAATAGTTAATCAAACCCAGAATATTCATACATTGCTAGTTAATCTAACTTTACTTTCCAAGTGTTCTTGCTTTTCATTTTGAACACGACTGAAGAAGATGAATATGTAGATTAGTCTAATCCCGGAATTAATTTTCATCATAGCTGCTGAATATTTGTACACAAATACCATATTGCTGAAGCGCATTCTACATTTTTAATGTAATACAGTGAATCCATGAATGCCTCTTTGGACTGAATGAGTGGAAACTTATAAAAGGTTTATATGCTGATGTCAAAAGCTACACATAAATGTTTCCAAAGGCAATGCATGAACCACCAAAGAGGTTATCTGTGCTTCACATTCCGATTTCTGCTGGCTTATAAAACCCTTGCCACAGCACAAGCCTTTGGGACTGTGGTTAACCTTTACCTAATGGGGCCAAACTTTTCTTACAGGCTGAAGAGACATCCTGTCCCTTCCTGATAGCTATGCTAGTCACTCGGAACAAACTTCCACACTCATTTTTTTCTCCCCTCTCCTTTTTTCCTTCTCCTCCACCTGAGATGAAGGCTTTTTGGCCAACCCCTTAATCCTTGCACAAGTCTCAGCTGGCTATTTCTGATGAGCCTCTTGACCATTGTGGGGCTTCTTCCCACCTTACTTCCAGGCTGCCTTTCCTGCAGTCTAAACCACAGATTGCAGTGACCACCATTTCCCCACAGCTTTCAACATCTCCAGGGGCCATGTCTTTCCTGTTCCCTCCTAATATTGCTGTTCCTGTCTGCAATGATTATAAGCCCTGCAATCAGCTAAATCTCAGGCAGCAATAAACTCTGGGATTTATTGCTATAATCAAAATTGCTCATACTATTATCTATGAAAAGAAGATAGCCATGGGTCTGAGGGCCAGGGCCTTTAGTACCCAATCACATGAAATTCAGTAGTTACACCAAATGGAACAAAGAGAAAAAAATCTCTGTTGCTGAAACTTCATGAGCAGGGAAGGCAAACGATTAATATTTTCTCCTTCCTGTATCTCAGGAAGATGTTGCTGTAGGCATTTGACTTCTGAGAATAACCAAACTTAGAAGACCAAGAAGATGTTGGAGGTCACGGGTTTTTCTCTGAGGAAAGCAACTCTGCCAAGGCAGATCAAATCTCAGACTTCTCAGCTGGCAGGGCCAGTCCTACTTTGTCCCTGTACCAGGCTCCTTGTTTTGGTCTCAACTTTAAAGCAGAGAAGCCCTTTAGATCCACTCCACAACAGGCTACATTGCATTGCAACTAAGTGTGCACCTATACACAGTCTAGAGTTGAGCTTTAAAAAAAAAACAAAAAAAACCCCAAACTACCAAGTTTATTCATTACCAACTTACTCCTGCTAATGCTATTTTGCTTGAAACTTGGTTACAAGGATTTCTGCGTACACATTTTCCCATGCCTCCCATCTGTAACTGCACAAGAGTTTCTTTGTCCCTTTAGTGCTCAAGTTGTTTGCACACCTTTGTAAAATGCTTAAACATTGTCACAAAATACTCCTATGATGTTGTATATCACACTGGCTTAGAGCACTTACATAATAAGCAAGCTGATATTAATTAATCCTAATTAGTGCATTTATAATTTATGGACATCTCAGACCCAGTTGCATTGTTTGCCTAGCCTTAAGATTGTTTTCTGATGGCACTTCTTTGATTTTGTACTATCATGAGACACAAAGGCTTTCTTATTTTAAGCACCACTGGGATCATTTTTATCTTATAAGGTACTGCTGCATTTATTGTTTACACCATGTATGTGCTGCCACATATAGATTTTCTGATTTTTAAACCTTGGTTTGGAGGAAGTTGACAGGCATATGAAAATAATGGCATGACAAAGCCTCTTCTATAGACAACAAGAGGAATGTGATTAACAGTATTATACCTGCTGCAGCTCAACAACTAAAATGTGGCACTCTGGTTTGTGAGATCCTTGGTTTTCTATCTGGGATTTCTTGGTTGGAACTAGATGGTCTTTAAAGTCCCTTCCAACCCAAACCATTCTGTGATTCTATGATAAAATGAAGAGTTAAACAGACCGTGCCAGACAAGTGGCTAAAATCTTGGTTTTTTCTCGAACTTAGGAGAGAAATGGGAAAAAAAATGGCAGAGTAATAGATGACTTTTAAAGTAGCAGTATCTTTTCCCTTCCCTCCCCAAAAGGTGACAGGCATCACATATGCATATGTTTTTTCAAAATTTATCTTGAGTAAATACCTGAAACTTAAAAAAAAAAACCAAAACATACACAAAAATACAAACAAAACAAAAAACCAACCAACCAACCAAACCCCCAAAGAATAAGCTAATAACAAAGTGGACTAATTTCTACCTTCAAGAAGCCTGTAGATGAATGGGAGAAGAAGAGGAATAAATGCCAGAAAGATATTAAAAGACAGATGGAAAAAATGAGAAGCAGCTAGATGAAGTTAAGAAGAAATAGAAGTCTAGGACATAAGAGGATAAAAATGGGAGGCAGCAATGGGAAATGTACACATCTTAGAAGGGAAAGTAAAAAGAAAAATAATTAAAAAGGAGTAAATGTAGGGAGATTCTAGTGAGATCAAATGATCATGGATCTGAGGCAAAACAGCCTCAGGGAAAGAATAATGACAGAAGAATCATAGTGCTTTAATCATGCTATATAGTTGTACTGACAAAACCTCCCAAGCATAGACCCAGCAGTCTAGAACTGAGTATGTTTGTATCAGTATAGCATATTTGTAAAAGAAATGGAAAATCTGCAGGGCAGGAATACAGCTAATAGCAGTAAAAGCAAAGCCATGGTCAGGTTGGAAAAGAAAGAGATTCTACTCAGCAGTAGCAGAGCAGCTTTTTAATGGAGCCTCAAGTTTTATTGCAGACAAGTTTCACTTCTACAATCAACAATAAATGTTCAGCTTTCAAACAAAGGTTTCCAGAATTTGCATGGTTCCCTCTCTTGCCAAGATATCTCAGATATAGACTTCAACTGCACATTTTCTGGTAAAAGAATATTCTCTCCTATATTATTATCAGTATAGGCAATTTCATTTGCTCCTCACACACATGGCTGAGGTTCTGAGGGAAGACTTTTTAAAAGTTTTGGGCTTCTAACTTCAGTCCTCTTCACTGCATATAAGCTCAGGTCCAAAGGTAGATGGCAGATACACGCATTCGCACACCGTGCAGGGACCCACCGCAGTCAGTAGTAGACTCTGGGGAGGTAACCTGATACTTATATATTTTGAATCCTTTTCAAATGCAATTATGAATCACACCAAAGACAACAAGACTACTGCACAAACTAATCCTCTTTTCTCTCGAGTTTCATAGCAACTGCACTGCATTTGAGGCACCATGGATTTCAGCTGACTGAACCAGTGCTTGGGTGCCAAGGGCATCTTGGTAGATCTGATAAGCCAGAAAATTCATGCACAGATTAACAGCAGTTACCATTATGCCATCCCTTCGTACTAATAATATTTTTGCAGCTGGTTTGGTTTTTTAGATAGAAGTTAATAAAGATTTACAGGATACAGACCAGAGTCTCTATTATTAGTATGCAAAAGCAAATTTCATTAATGTCTACTGACAGCATGACTACTTAAGTGATTCAGCCTGGTGTCCTTCAGTCACACACTCTTGAGGGCTAAGGCTTTCTGTATAGCAACAGGGACCACTTCCACACTAAACACTGACGCTCAGTTAATCCAAATTCTAATTAATTGGTTTTCTTCTACTGTGTGTTCATGTCTACAAGGGATCCTTGTATCAATTTATCACATTAAACAAATCAGCACAAACCAGAGTTAGAACTGTTGTAAATTATTGTATCCTTTTTCACACCAAGTGAATACAGAGCATCAATTTTATTTCTAGTGTGAACCAGTGCATTATCACAGAAACCAGTCTTGATCTAGGAATCTGGAGCAAGGTCCTTGGTAGGTCAGTCTTAAAGGTTACAGGGCTACACTTCACTATATTATATATTCATAAACGCAGTCCAGCAGAGCTGGACACATTCCTATATTACAGAAATTTCCATAATGAAGCAAAATCAGTGGAGTTAAGCTCATTAATACCAGAGCCAAGTGTGTGTCAACACAGTAGCAAGTAAGCTATTAATTATTAGACAAAATATACGGCTGGAAATGTAGATTTGTGCCTCCATCAGCTTACTAACCAGCCACTACTTCAGAGATGTGGATAGAAGGAGGGCTATGCCTCATTCGCTTTTTCTTGAAAACAAAGGTGCTTTATAATAGGCATAATAGATTTGCCAGCCAGGGTTTCTCTGGGCAGAAATTACAGGCTCATCTTTCTGCATTTTGAGTCACAAAAATGTTACCATAAAGGGTGACAAAAGTAACCTCTAAGTAGATTCTATGTGTCAGCTTTCTCTGACCCCTCCTGTCCATTGTCTATAGACGTATGTGCCATCAGTCCCCTTATGTTAGCATACTGGCTTGCTTTTCTCATCAAAAGAGTTTCTGGTTTTCTAGAAAAAGGAACCAAATTTCAATTACAGTTCATGTCTTGTGTTCCTAAGTATAGTTTCATTTAGGACTAACACAAATCTACAACATTTCCAAAGCTACTAGCTTACAGCATCATTTCTATAGGAGACATTAAAGAGGTACACATTCATACTGTAGAGGTGAAAAAGCTGCTGAAAGACTTGGGAGGGTTCCTTCTCCTCAGAAATAAACAAGAGGCATCAAAAACTCTTCCTACATCGGGAGGAAATGAGCATTTAGCAAAAATTTTCAACAGGACCACTTCAGGGCTTCGGTTACTTAGCTGAGCCAGGTTTAAAAAATCAACACATAAGACTATTTAAAAAAAACCCAAACAACAAAACACTCTAGTTTGATCAGAAGAGTTAGAATTAGAATTAAGAGGGACCAAAACATCTCTTAAAAGGAGAATTTCACTGAGGTATGGATTGCACTGAGTTCTGTGCATGTAAAGTATTGTCTCAAAACTACTTACCCAACTCATAGTCATTTGTGTATATTATACTTAATAGACTTATTTCCAGACATGACCTGGGCATTGGTTATGGGCCATCCTTACACCATAGGATTCTCTTTTTCCTTCACGTTTTCTTGGTTTTATTTATTATTTACACTGGCTCATCCCTAGATACGTGCACAGAAACAGAGTCAATTCTGCACAAGATTTTATGGGTGACAAGGGAATTCTTCTTTGGACAACTATCTACGCTTGCACAAAATCAGTACTGTTATAGGTTAGAAATTCAGGAGAATTTTTCTTCCCCCTGCCCCCCCACTGTAGGAAAGACGGAGTTTGAATGGAAAGGGGGAAGGGAGTTAATTAGCCTTACAAAAGAACTAGCTAGCCAGGCCGCATTCCTCCCTGATGGCCCATCAGAGGCTGGGGGGAGAGGGGAGGAGTTTTGGGAGGGGGTGGCTGGCTCTGCTCGGAGGAGAGAGAGGCAGACTGCGGAGGAGTTCGCTCTCTAGAATGGAAACAGAGTCTGTGTGCGGGCAGTTTGGGAGAGGGGAGCCTTGAGGTCGGTTTTCTTTCGCTGGCCTCGACTTCCTCACAGGCTGCCTTTGCCTCCAGCCCGAGTTTTGGTGTGTTTCCATCGGAGAGGTCTTTGTGCTCACTGGGAGAAAAGGGAGGAGCCCTGAGACACCGTCATCTGAGGACAACAGTGAGTTACGTGGGGGTGGACTGTTTTCCCTTTCCCCTTTCTTCCACTGGGGGAAGGGTCCCCATTTTCTTTTCGGCTTCTCCCGCGATCCAAGACCACCCCCCAGAGCCCAACAGCGCCCCCTGCAGGTCAACACACAGAACTACAGGCTCTGCAGCCCCAGTGATCCAACAGCGCCCCCTGCTGACCACGATGAGTACTGCAGGCTCTGCACCTCCAGTGCCCCTAAAGCGCCCCCTGCAAACCGTGATTAGAACTGTGCTAAAAGACAGAGAAGTATTCAGACCTTTTTCTCCTGTTTGAAGGGGACTTTGGGGTACAAGACTATTGTCTAGGTTTTTTTGTGTTTTGTTACTGTTCTTGCCAACATACATATATCTTTTAATAAAGGGTTGTTATTTCTTCTGGTTTTTTCCACACTTCCTTGATTAAAGCCCCTTAATTTTGAATTTACAATTGCTGAGAGAGAGAAGTTTGGTCTATCTCATAACTCATCCTCTTTAGCAAACATTCCAGTCTCTTCAAAACTGAGACAAGTACTAAACACCACCTAACAGCATTTGCAATGACATAAACAACTGTAATGACTGCTAGGGTACCCTGCAGGCTTTCTAGTCGTGGCTCGGTTACCCTTTTCCTTCCATATCTCTTGCAGCCTGAGAGAAATTGCCTTATAAGACACTATTGCTGCCAATTGCTTACAGCCATGAAGTCTCATTCCACCCCCACTGGCATCTATGGCTACACCAGCAACAGAGAGTAGGTCCTTCCATGAGGCCAAATGATGCAAAAAATAATTTCTTTCTAGAAAGCTGAGACAGTTGTGCAGCCAGGAGTTTATTGGTGCTTCTCTTGCATCTGTCTTCTCCGGGGAGCTTTTTTTATATTTGTTGTTTTTTTGCTTTTGATCCTGTGATGGCCCCCTTGGCTGCCCTGAGCAGATGTTTTGAGTATGTCGTTTGAAGCAATCAGTAACTATAAAGCTCCAGCAAAACAGAAGAACTCAGTGTGAAATAAAGCTGCTGTAAGAAGCCACTGGGATCTGCGACCCTCAGGATGGTTTCAAGGGGGTGTTATTTTCATGCTACCAGTCCGAATTGGTTCTTGAATAGCCTAACAAAGTCCTAATAACAAAGTCCGGCTTCTTGCTCCATTTCGCTCCATTTCACCCCGGGAGAACTCATTGCAGAGTCCTCAATCAGGGCTTTTGTGAGGAGGAGCCACCAAAATACAGGTGCAGATATCTCATGTCAAAATCAATAGCTCCATCCTGAGGGGTTACTTCGGCTCCTGAGCAAGGCTGAAGAAATCCTCTCTCCTTTCATTTCCTTCCTTGAGCTTTGTCATTCTTCAGTTACCAAAGCAAATGTCACTGTTGTGCTGTTTGAAGCAGCTCTGATGAATTTATCTCCCTGAGAAATAATGATGATAAAGGCAACAGAAGTGAAAAGCTCACACCAGCTGCTAGGCACCGACTAACCAGAAATGTAGAAAAGAGAGCAGGTCTGACTCTTAACTACCCTGTTTAATGGCATGCAGATTGTAAACTGAGCATACATTTCTCATCTGCTGCATAAAATCTCTTGCCGTCCCTTTTCTCTATCATCCTCTGAATTGCAATATGAGATGCAGTGTCTTCATTGTTGCTTACCTCCTGCCATTGTGAGACATTTTTCTTTCAAGCATATTGAAGAGCTAGATGTGTATTTATGGTATACAAGATACTTTGCTTAGCATCATAGAGGAGAAAACTGTATGAATCCCTTTATATTCTATCCCTGCAATGTGTTTAGCATTCCACAATCAAATGTAGTGCAAGTTGGCATCAGTTTTACTAAGAATAATAAGCCAAAACATAATGTGAATACATAAAAAATGTTGTTGACAGCCTGTTTACAAAATCCAGGACTTTAATGCAGATTTTGTTTTAACACAAAACCTGTTAACATAATAAGAATACCATCTTAATCAGACAACCTGTTATCCTCAGCTGTACTTTTTTTCTGAGAAGTAAAACTTTCTCAGAGACCCTGAAACTTTGCTTACACACTGCCTCACTGCTGCTAATACCACAGATTTCTGAAGATTTTATGAAGGCTTTTCTACCAATAAATATGGATGTTCTTCCTACTTCATTGTACAGATGGGTTTATTTTATTAAATGCTTGCCCTTTGGGGACACATCATTTTGCGTGTGCAAATGGGACAATGAGATATATGTTTCAGTAGTTCAGCACCTTTTCAGGGACAAACCCTTTCTTCAGGTGCTGAGGGTCAAAGTAATAGAACCAAGATAATAACCTTAAATATTTAAACAAAGCCCAGTTCAGGAAAGCAATGAAGCAAGTGTTTCACCATTCAACAAGAGCACAGATGCCTTTTGAGAAACAAAATATCACTTAAATATTTCACAAATAAAAAATATTTTCTCAAAGTAAAGACTTTCTCTAAAGAACAGATTCTTAATACATCAGGTTGGGAGGAGCTGTTTCAGATGAACCTACCTGAGCTTTGTATGAGGTCCAGTTTATGTGGTATCTTTATTAATCATTAAAACAGAAAACATAAACCATACATTTGAAATCCAAGGAGGACTTCTGCAGGCAACACTACAGAAAAAGAATAAATGCAGCTATTTATCATAGAAGTGGTGCACAGGGCTCTGTTTTGTCTATAAAACACAAAGGAACAAATTTAAGCTTTGTTGTATAACTTTTATTTTGATATTCTTCCTCTCCTGAGTGCTTGCCTTGCAAACTCTTTCAATCTGTGTATGCAACAAGTAAACGCATGTACAAATATCCATCCCATGAATAGAAAAAACGGTTGATGGGTTAATTCTTAATTTTCTTTTCCTGTGCAGAGATGCCAAGTTTGACAATTTTTTTACAAAAGCAATAAAAAAAAATCATGGATAATATGGCCCACAGGAAATGAATGCAAAACTTAATTATCTTAGGGGAAATTTACTGTAAGGGTTTAAAAAGCTCTTTTAACAAATGCTAAATCTAAAATATAAATATTTATAAATTTAAATACTTAAAATTCTCCTGTCTGTTTATATGCAGAATATATAACAGATAATCTCTGGATTTTATTGCTATCTAAACTTGTTTACAGCAATTAAAATGCAAAAATTATGCCAATTTTCTGGAAATATAGAATATTTATATTAATTTGGAGTATTTATCTTGAAACAAATTTCCAAATCTAATCTGCATTGGAGAAAATCTGACCACCTACTTATTTTTCCAGTTTGACAGTGGAAATAAGATTACAACAAGTATTTCATTGCACATGGGAACAGAAAAGAATTTGCAAAGACTGTAGAATCAAAAAATACCAAATTAAAAGTTTTACATTCAAGTGGAAGGCAGCTTCTTTACTCACCCACTTCATCACGTGGTTTTCACTTTCATGATTCCATATTTTTTTCTTAAAAAAATGTAGCCATCTTTAGTCAACAAATGCTATGAATACTTTTTTGGCATGTTGCTTTACATCAATTCATGATGTAGCCACATATTATGCACTGAATGTCATTCAAGCTTTTTTCTTAAATCAGAATTCGTGTGGGAGACAAACACAAATGAGTTAGGGTTTCGTTTGGCAAACAGAGTGTGAATGAACAAGGAATAAGGTTTAAAATAAGAGATATCTATGAAGGGAAAAGATCTGGTAGACAATAAATTTGAGAGGAAAAAGGGAGACATGGGAGGAAGCAGGAAAGAAAGAAAAATCTGTTAACTCCCACTTATTATGCCTCTTGTTGTAGCACTCCGCAGCAACCTTCCTCCTATTATCTTGTACAGTTAGAAAGCTCATACACCATGGACAAAAACAGTAAGTGTTGATTTTCTTAAAAATAGTAGCAAGTCTTTTACTCTAGCCAGGATAATAGTAATGATGACCAAGACCACATCTTGAGAGGGTTTTTTTCCTATTACTGATTCATTAGGCAAAGCACTAATTGAAACTACTCCTAATAAATCACTGCTGCCTATCAAAGTTGCAACAGCAACCTGTAAAGAGAAAATAACAGCATGTGGTCAACTTTAAATGAAGTGCAAAACCATTTTTGTTTTTTATTATTTTGAGTGCCACTAGGATATTGCAAATCCTGTAATATTTTCCGTAATGAGAAATGTGTGAAGAAAGGTTTCTTCTGTCATCTTCTCCCTTTAGAGTATCTATTGGGGAAGATTTTAATCCTCTTCTCGATAAGTAGCCAACACTTGCTCATTTTCAGTTATCCTTAATAAATCACTCAAATCTTCATATGCTACTTCATCTGAACCGGTTAGCACTTATTCTGAGTTGCTAGGCTTTCCTATCATAAATTCACATCAGAAATATTAATTTAATGCTTCAGCTATTTCATTTTTTTTTAACTTGGTTCCCAATCATTTTCTTAGCTTCCCATTGCAACAAACACAGAGGCTCATGCTTAGTATATTTATTTTCTGTCTATTTCAGGTGCCACTGCTTTTCTGCCGTTCAGAAGCTATGAATTCTTTAATGGTGGTTAATGTAGGGAGTAACCATCTGATAGCTGTTACGCTGATGTTGCCGCATTTTTTGTTTGTATCTTAAAAACATTAGATGGTGTTTGCATATAACTGTATATTCTGCTATGAGATCAACAGTATTTATTTCTTTTGCAAAGTCCAAAGCATCCATTTAGAAAAAGTACTTGAGACAGTTGGGTACATTCAGGAAACAAATATGTAAACAATCCCTTGACTATAAAAAGATACAAAAAACCCCAGCAACACAGCAGGAAATACAAGCCTTTTATTTCTCAACTTGTTCACACATACTAAATATAAAATCATTCTGAGTCACTGGAGGAAGTCTGCAGTGCAAGTTGTCTGAAGACAATTTTTGCAAATACTTTAGCTTTTTAGGTAGTCAAGCAATTTTCATTTCCAACTATACATTTTAATCTTGGTTTCTTAGAAAAAAGGCACTTTATTTCAATCTTTATTAAGAAAACCAGACTTACTTTCTAGGACTAGACTTGGTGCTTGTGAAGACTTAGTAAAAGAAGCTTTAGTATGGCCTAAAATAAGCTCTTATAAGTAGCTGTGGAACAATCCATTAAATTAGGCAAGTTTCCTTTTATAGGAAGTGGGCTTGTTCCTCAAAGAATAAATATTTATATCTTTATCAAGACGGTTGTTTCTAAATCCCACATTTTAATTCAAATATTCTAACAAAAATGAGATACATTTTTCCAATCATACCTCAGTAACATCTGCTGGCAGGGATCACTGTGCCATACAGGAAAATATTTCCAGTTTTTAAACTCATTTTGATTTGATCTGTAGTTACTGTAGAGATTAAATATATCCAGTCCAACAGCTCTTAAAAATATTAAACTACCACAGAATAAGGGGTATGACCTTCCATGACAATCTAGAGGGAATCAGGCTAGCTCTGCAATAGTCAACATATTTTTAAATGGTCTAGATTTTTAAGTAAAAGGTTAAATGTGGAAGTCTAGGGGTTATTCAGAAGACTGCAGTTATTAGTAAAGAATTACATAAAACCCTTGCAAGAGCAAGTGACTGGGAAAAATTGGTCTATGACATTCACTGTGAACCATTGTAAAGTCATGTAGATATAGAAGTAAAATTGACCTTTTTACATACTAAACAATGTGAGTTAATAATTATAACTCAGAAAATGCTGCTCGTTATTGTAAGATGTTCTTCTATAAAAATATATTCCTCAGCTTGTCAGTAAGAGCCCAAGAACTGATATTAATAATTATTAAGAATAAAACGGACAATGAGAAGAAATCACAGAATCACAGAATATGATGAGTTGGAAGGGACTCACAAGGATCACCAGGTCCAAATCCTGGCCCTCCACAGGACCCCAAGAGTCACACCACATGTTCAAGAGTATCATCCAAACACTTATTGAATTCTGTCAGACTTGGTGCTGTGACCACTTCCCTGCAGAGCCTGTTTCAGTGCCCAACCACGCTCTGGGTGAAGAACCTGTTTCCAATATCTGACCTAAATCTCCCCTGACACAACTTCAGGCCATTCCCTTGAGTCCTGTCACTGGTCACCACAAAGAAGAGATCAGTGCCTGCCCCTCCTCTTACCCTTACAAGGAAGTTATAGACTGCAATGAGGTCTCCCCTCAGTCTCTCTTCTCCAGGCTGAACAGATCAAGTGACCTCAGATGCTCCTCATACGGCTTCCCCTCAAAGCCATTTACCATCATTGTTGCCCTCCTTTGGACACTCTCTAATAGTTTTATATCTTTCTTATATTGTGGTGCCCAAACTTCACACAATATTCAAGGTGAGGCCGCCTCAGTGCAGAGTGAAGCAGGACAATTCCCTCCCTCGACTGGCTGGTGATGCTTTGCCTGATGCCCCCCAGGACATGGTTGGCCCTCCTGGCTGTCTGGGCACTGCTGACTCACATTTAACTTGCCATCGACCAGGACCCCTGGTCCCTTTCAATGGCGCTACTTTCCAACATCTCATTCCCCAGTCTGTACGTATATCCAGAGTTGCCTCATCCCAGGTGCAGAATCAGGCACTTTCCCTTGTTGAACTTCATATGGTTGATGATTGCCAAGCCCTCTAATTTGTTGAGGTGTCTGCAGGGCCTCTCTGCCTCCAGGAGGGTCAACAGCTCCTCCCAGTTTTGTGCCACCTGCAAACTTCCTTAGTATCCCTTTCAGTCCTGCGTCCAAGTCAATTATGAAGATGTTGAAGAGCACAGGGCCCAAGACGGATCTCTGTGGAACCCCACTAGTGACAGGTTGCCAGCCTGATGTTACCCCATTCACTATTACCCTCTGTGCTCCACCTATGAGCCAATTGCTCACCCACCACATGATGTGTTTATCCAGCTATGTGCTGGAAATTTTGTCCAGCAGGATACTGTGAGAAGCAGCATTGAAAGCTTTATTGAAATCCAAAAAGATTACATCAACTGGCTTCCCTTGATCAACTAGGTGGTTACCTTGTTATAAAAGGAAATCAGGTTGGATAAGCAGGACTTTTTCTCATGAAGCTGTGCTGGCTGTGACCAATTACTGTGTTGTCTTTCAGGTGTTTTCCAATACTTCCCAGAATAATCTTCTCTATATCTTTATCAGACACTGAAGTGAGACCAACAGGCCTGTAGTTTCCGGGGTCCTCCTTGCCCTCCTTGAAAATCGAGACATTTGCCAACTTCCAGTCAGCTGGGACCTTTCTGGATTCCCAAGAGCGCTCAATAACCATTGAGAGATGTTTCTCAGTTATATCAGCAAGCTCTTTGAGGATTCTGGGATGAATACCATCAGACACATAGATTTGTGGGGATCCAGCTGGAGCAGCAGATCCAGCACCATTTCAGAGTTGACTCTAGTTAATCATTCTAACAGTCATGGTCCTCCAGCCCAGGGCACTGAGACTCCCTTGGTCCATTATCTATGTTGAAAACAGAGGCAAAGAAAGCATTAAACACCTCTGCCTTGTCTCTGTCCCTGTTTGTGAGGTGACCATCCTCATCCTGTAACGGGCCATTGATATTTCTATACAGTCTATTGCCATTAATGTATTTGAAAAAACTCTTTTTATCATGCCCCACATTTCTGACCAGCTTCAACTCCAGCTGCACTTTGGCCACAAGAATTTTCTCCCTACACCAGCAAGCAGGAACTCTGAATTTTTCCTATGTCACTTGACCTTGCTTCCACTGGACATACACCTTCCTTTTTTGCCTTATTTCCAAGAGAAAATCCTTGTTCAGCCAAGCTGGCCTTCTGCTTCACCTGCTTGACTTCTGACATTTGGGAATTTCCTGCTCCTGTGCCCTTAGGAGGTGATATTTAAAAAGGGACCAGCACTGATGGACCCCAGCACCTGCAAACATTTTCCCAAGGGACCTTAATTACTAATTCCCTGAGCAGTCTGAAGTCTGCTCTCCTCATGTCCAGAGTTGAGGTTTTGCTGGCACTTTTCCTCCTCTCAACAGAGATTTTAAACTCAATCCCTTCATGGTCTCTGTGGCCAAGACAGCCCTCAATCTCCACTTCATTCATGAGATCTACTCTGTTGAGAAGCAGCAGACCAAGGAGAGCATCTTTCCAAGTCAGCTCCCTTAGGACCTGTTCCATAAAGTTGTCATCCAGATTTTTTACGAATCCTCTGACCCGGGTTCTACCAGTTTTGTGATGCTCCCAGTTAATTTCTGGCAAGTTGAAATCCCCCATAAGGACATTGGCAGTTGACTTGGAAGTGTCCCTTAGTTCCTAAAAGAATAATTCATCGGCATCATTGTCCTGGCTGGGAGGTCTATAGCAGACTTCCACGGTGACATCCATATTTGTTTTCCCCTTGATTCTTACCCGGAGGCTTTCAGCTGTGCCATTGTCACCTGTGAGCTCCATACATTCTAACCCTTCTATTACATAGAGTGCCATCCCTCCACCACTTCTGCCCTGCCTGTCCCTCCTGCAGATCCTGTAACCATCCAAGAGGACGCTCCAGTTGCAGGTCTCATCCCACCAGGTTTCAATTATGCCAGTTTTGTCAAATCTCTAGAACTATATCAAACTTCAAGCTCCTCTTGTTTGTTCCTCATGCTACGCATATTGGTGTAGAAACATTTCAAGTGCGGCACAATGTGTCCCAATAGCTCCCGTGCTAGAACTCTTTTCCCCCCTGAGACAGCTGCATCCTGTCAGGTACCAGTAGACCAGGTGTTGAGTAGATCAGCAGGCTGCTGTGTAAATTCATGGTGTATTTTTGTCTTGGCTGGTGTTTGTACTTCTCATCTTTTCAATTCAAAAAGGCCATAGTGAAACTTCAGAAGGTGGAAAAAGGGATAAGCAAAGATATGGGAGTATTTCCCTATAACAACTGAGTAAATAGACCGTGATGTCTTGACTAAAAATATATCTATAAAATCATGATTTAGAAAAAAGAATGCCTGTGCATTACCCCTTCCCAACCAAAATATTTGGTACAGGTGTTGAGGGACAGGTGTCATAAAAATAAATTAGCAAAAGACAAGTTCAAAACAAACATCTGGAATATTCTTCCCACAGTGTACAGTTTATCTGTGAAACTTCTTATGATGGATGTTGAATGTGTACAGGTTCAGTGAGGAGCTGGATGAGTTTGTAGGACAATCCACCAGGTGCAGTGTAATAAAGATGCTGTCTCTCATTCAGAAATCTTTGGGTCACAGAGAACATAATTTTATGTTTGCTCTACTCCTTTTCACAGTCAGCTGCTAAGCCCCATTGTCAGGGACAGATGTTGGGCTGGGCAGACGCTCAGCCACTTTCAATGCTATTCTTGCTAGATAGCTCAGTATTTGGTGAAGTTCTAATATACCCTTGATTCTTTTCCCTGTTTTCAGTAATTGCCCAGATTACCTACTGGAGATGGTTTATTTTACTGGGCATTGCTTACGTTGCCCGGTAGTACTGCTGTCGTACTGCATTTTATACCATTCAGAAAGGTTAAATGAATCTCACAGTAGTCACACATTTACATTTAATATATGGCTTAAAACAAATATTATCAAATAGCCCAATGGGATGTCAATGAAAATAAGAATACAATCCTCTAGATCATCCACAAGCATACTAAAGATAATGTATTTCGACGTTATTTATTACTTAACTAATACTTTGTTAAGCCTTTTAGAGAGAATTTCACTGGAAAAATAAATTCCACTGATGCCTCAGAGCTTTTTGGATTTTTTTAACTTTTGTAGCTTTTAGAAGTAGTTATTTAGTGAATGTAGATTTTAATGTAGCTGTATTATATCCCTTACCATGTAGTATAATGTTTACACATACTCAACCCTATTATCCCATTCCATATCAATCCCTCTAAATTCTGTTAGCATGTTTAGTCTTCCTTTCAAGGTAGAATTGTAAAAAAGCCTGGACCAGAAGATATCACAAACACACAGCGACCTTCAAGCCCAGAACTTTGGAGAAGCTCCAAGGACTGTGCGTGCTGCGAAGAAGATGAAGATGAGGAAGAAGGGTCCCAAAGACCCCAAACCCAATTCCTGAAGGGGAATGTCAGGGGGCAGACCTGAGATTGGATGGGCCTTATTATAAAACAATAGGACCACTGTCTGGGCAGGCATGGGCATGTTGTGCATTCCCCTGGCCTGAGGCTTCATTAACAGACCTACTCTCTTTATCTTATCTTATACACTAAATTGGCCTGGAGTTTTTTTCTCCACACTCTCTTAAGGCAACACCACCCACTCTTCAGATTCAATCCATTTTTATGGAATCCTGCATGCTAGTTTTTTCAAGGATATAGCCACTGTAACTTGGCCCTTCTGATGCATAGATTATGTTGATAACTATAATGGAAGGCAATGAAAACTCTACTTCATTATCTTGAAATTATCTGAGGCATCTGGGTAATTTTCCCTACACTCCCATAAAGCTCTGTGTAAACAGACAATTTTATCTTCTTTTTACAATTTGTTTTGTCACATAAACTCTTACTGAGCTCTTCTTGGCTGTGCAAAAGAAGCAAAAATGTTGTTTAAGGAAGGGAAGTCATTTTAAACGAAGAAATTTCTCAGGAAAACAGTATGTCATTAAAAAAAAATCCTAGAAGCAGAATAAACCTAAGTTTTGTTGCCTAAAATGATGATCAATATGATTTTATACTCCCTGTGCACTACTTGTCTTCTTTTGGCAGAACAAGTAACATAACAGATAGAAAATCCCATTTGAGTCCTGTTGATGTATCACTTCTAAAGCCAGTGAGATCTCTCTTTCATCAAGTGTTCCAAAGTATTTGCTAAGATGAGTGAGTGAAAATCAACTGCTGCCCTTCTGCCTTCCTCCTTTCTGCAAATTGTAAATGCAGACATGCATTTTCATATGAACTAATACGATCTCATTATTAGCATGAGTTTGCTTAGGATTGGCAGGAGGGTTTCAGGGTTTCAGAAGCAGGATATGGGTTTGTTTCAATTTTCTATCCTTTACAAAGCACAACAAGAAATAATTAGCACATAGTACTGTGTGACCATAGTCTCATTTTTATACTCCTACATGCCAACACTGTTTTAATAGAATAGGAAAGAGAAGAAAAGAAAACCTTAAATCATTGTGTTTTAGATGCAGCTGATTTTGCATTCTCTAGGACTTAGTACAACAGTTTTTGCGCAACCAATGACTGCACCAGGATTGCTCCAATATGAGAAATGTTGAGGACTATAAAATACTGTGTGACTATTTTTTACCAGAGATCAATGTTAAGCTGATTAAAATAAATGTTCCTTTAATTGAAACAGAATTCCAGTTATTACACAGTAAACTGCTCTTGACATTGAGAGTGAGACAGGCCAAATTCAATTTCAAATTGTCTGAGGAGTGTCTTTTAGGCTCATCTGTTTATTTTTTGTTTTGTATTATTTTAATCCAGGCTTTTTGCAGGGCTTTGGTGAGGTTTTCTGGGTTGTTTTTGTGTTGGTGGTTTTTTGGGCATTTAAGGGGTTTTTTTTTGGTTTTTATATATATATAAAAGGAAGTGGAGGTTATATTCATTCTGGGTCAAGATCTTGTGTTCTACAGATGGTCACTGTTAGAGCAACCTCAGGGTTTCTCAACAGTGTTGCAAAACTCAGCCCCATCATAGGAGACTTCACTGATCCAGGGGGCTGACCATGGATTGTGATGGAAATGTTGGTGGGAGGTTTTGGGGCAACGGAGAGACCTCTTCCTCTCTGGTTCCACACGCTTTCTCCATTATCACTGAATCTACTAGGAGGGGTGGCAGCAACCCTTACTTTGAGTGGGTGCTGTGCCTCATTTCCATTAGCCTCTTAATATCAAATTTCAGACTTTAAAAAGAAATCATGGTGAGGAATACAACCTGGATATGAATAAAATGGTACGCATTATTAATCTCACACCCTTTTGTGGGAGATACTGCTTCTTTCTCACTCACCTGGGTTGTCTCAAGGACTAAGCAGAAGGCTCCCTGTAATTCAGCCTTGTCAACTTGCATTGCACTCTAACGGTTGTCAATTTTTCTGACTCAAGATAAAACAGATCCACCAGTAATTCAGACCAAACCCACTAAAGTTTCGGAAGATGGGAATTGAGCCCTTAAATGCCTCACAGGACTTAATATTCCTAATGAGAATTTTGCCCCGTTCTGACAGCCAATTATACAATATGTGATTTAACACACTATGATCAGAGATAAGGAAATCAAAGTGAAAGTATGATCTCATTCTTCCATATAGTGTATTAAACTATTAAAATATTTAGAGTACTCCTTCATGAAAGTGAATTAATAATTAAATGGAAGATGCCCAATGCTTTATCACAATTTATGTCCATACTTTTGTAAGAAGAGGGGCATTAGTTTATTTGAAAGAAAAACAAGGTAGCCTAACACTGTTTAGGAGCTTTAAGATGAGAAACAAAGCCTCCATAGAATGCAGTCCCAGTTCCAAAATAATAATTCCTTCCACAGCACATTTTTAGGACATGTTTATTTTTAAATGTAGATAATGATACATCTTTCATAGTGTACAGACTTTCTGCTTAACTGTCAATTATTACAACTGGAATATTAGTTACTTTCATACAAATAGCTAAATATATTGACAAAGAAAAATGAAGTCCTAAAAAGAAATTACTGAACATCTGCTATTGTGAATGAGTTTTTCATCTGTGACTATACTCAGACTGTGTCAGTACAAACTTTCAGGCACAGCGTACTCCCTTGAGATGGTTCCTTTTTACCTGCACAATAACTGCATTCATAATTAAATATATGGATTCTTTCAATTTTGATTGTCTAGTTCTGCAAATTGTTCATAAAACAGAAGGTTAAGAATGACCAAACCTGATGTTTATGCTGACAATCAATTTGATTAATACCATATGTTGGGGTTTTACACATCTTTTTCCTTTTATATGTGTTCTTAGCATTCTGATATAAACTAAATGAAAGAGAAAGCTTATTTGAGTCTTGAAAGTATAAATTACTATGAGTTCCAACCTACTACAACATGAGCAACAAGAAGATAGCACATCCCAATGGTACAGGACACAATCATCATGGGGAAACCTAACCTGAAAGATCAAGAAAATAAAGATTAACAAGGATACAATAGTTTGGTCTCCAATCAGTTTACAAAAAGGAAATTTAACTTATCCTACACATTCCAAGTGACAAATATGCTTACAGCAATGCCAAAAGCATAGATGTACTGAGCATATGATAGTCTAATATTCAAGATTATATTTCTACTTCCAGCCTATTTTAGAGATACAAGGTCAAAATTCACATAATTTCATTGTTTTCAGAACATCTCCTCCAATATACACTGTCTCAGAATCTAGTGTGCCTTGCTGTTTTATTGTTGTGTGTTTTTTCCTGAAACTCAACATGCAATATACCAGCAAAATAATGATTCTTACAAATTATGCAGAATTAGAATAGATTTTCAAGGGTGTATCACTTCAGATTAGTTGTGTAATCCTGGTATGGCACTTTGTAACTTAATATGGATGAAACTCTTTAAACAGTTTCCCTGTTGATCTGTAGTCAGCTATCGTGCCTCTTACATACATACCTCGCAAGAGGTCTAACAGACTTGAATACTAACAGACTGTTGGAAATCATCCCCAGGCACCTGTAAAAATGTTAAAACTCTGCTGTTCTATTAAAACAACTATTTCTTTTTCACCACAGAATAAGATTTTATAGCTTTCTTTAGACTGACAAACAGAGACAGCAGAGACAGACAAGTGGAAAGGATGTTGTGGAGTTGGCCAAGTCCTACTCTGCTAAATTTGTAAGTCTTTCAGATGTGTGAAAAGAAAGAAGTTTTCTGAAACTCAAAAGCATTATTGTATGATACTTGGGATCTGTGAAGAACCAATGCTGTGATCACACTCATTTTTTTATACTACTAAAATCACCAGGAGAACTGAGATGAGAAATGGTCATCCCACTAATGACCCTCCTTATATACTTTCTTTTGTCAAGTTCAGACAAGAGTTTCCATAAAACTCAGCAAAGCATGGCAATGGACTCTGAAGTACAGGATTTCATTTATTTTTTTCCTTAAACTAAGACCAACTTACTCCATGTGGCTATATTAACTGTGCCTTTTTACCTTACTTATTAGGAGCCCTTAGGAAGGTTCCTCAAGCCTATTCCCCTCTAACAAAGCACTAACAAAGATGCCCATTTTGTAGCGGACAGGAGGACACCATTCTCTGAGCTTGGTTGAATGAATAGCTCCTTCCTTTAGGAATCTACAGCTACAAGGGACCACTCGGGGCATTAAGTCTGCCCCCCCCCCTTCCTCAGACTATGAAACCACTTGCATAAAATGAAAATGAAACTTCTCAATCTGTCATTGATGTCTGCTTTCTACCTGCAGCTGCAACATTACCCTAAACCTTGAGATCCTCATAAGACATGTTTCCTTCATTGGTGTTCTTCTGAAAAGCTGAGTGGCAGAAGCATAGATGAGACCAGCAGATCAGAAGTGCTATCACCTTTAACAGTCATTGGTTCGAGTTACTAACAAGGGAATTTTACCAGGGGTGAAAGTCACTGCTAACACAAAAAAACCCAGCTCTACTATAAAGTTTGCAGAATAACTAGGAAATTAATAACACAAACACTCTAAAAAATACATTGAAATTATTTAGGAAAGAACAAGTTTGTCCATAATGGCCACTCTTCATGGCTACTCTTGGCCCAGTATCAAAGTGAGCCAATCTCACATACCAGTAGAAATACATGGAAACCAAGAACAAAAGGAAATCCTTGCAAGACAGGAAATGTACAAAGAGAAAACTAACAGGGCTGACAGATCATCTCATTTCTGTCTCCTTGACATTCACTGGAAGAAGCTGGACTGTTTCCATGTGTCCAAAAAGTGTTCCTGTGTCCATCACCCAAAATTGCCTGCAAGATCTGCCCAGAAGGACAGCTCCTACCATGCCTGGCTCCAGAGGTTTTCTCCTTCCTCTCTCTTGGGTTTTGGACCTGGTATGCTGGCCTCTTCCGCAATTTTGGTATCGGGCATCATTATTGCTGTTCGGGCTCCAAAGACATTCATGTTAAGCTGCTATCTGAACTTGGGAAAAGAGAAGGTGAGAGTAGAGAGAAGGGCCAGCTGTGTCCAACAGGTGAATGGTGAAAGGAGAGAAAAATTGTTAGAAAGGGTCAGAGAATTGTCACAACTTTCAAATATTTCCTGGAAAGTCTGAATGTGTTTGGAAGATTTATTTTTCTTCTTTTTGTTCATATGAACATGCACAATACTGCAGAGAAATGTTATTTTTTTCTAGTCTGATTGGTCAGATCCTTGCTTTTGAATGACTAGTTTCTTGAAAGAGCTGTATCACTATTCATTCACTAAACTATGATAGAGCTGATAATATTGTAAAACAGCTGAGCTGAAGCATCTCCTGAAGTTATTTTAATTAAAAAAATGGCAAAAATTAAATAAGTTAATTTGCTGGCTAGCCAACTACTTCTCAGACCCTTTGCTTTTTTCTCTCAGCAAATCTGACCTGTAGCGTTTCCTAATCTCACTTAGACAAAAGTGTCCTAATACGACAAAAAAAGTAAAACCAGCAACAACTACAAAAATAAAATAGAGTGGCTAAAAAACCTGCTACATCCTTCAGTATATGTAATGAATGCTCTTCGCAGCTCTATCTACATGACAGGCTGGTGAGCTGGAGATTGCTACAACTCTAATAAGAACACTGGCTGCTGTTTGACAGAAAACATAAATCTATTGACCTCACAGTTAGCAAACAATGAGCTGGCACTGGGAGGAGCGGGGACAGAGCAGATCTTAATCTGTATTAATGCAACCCAACGAACCTCCCTGGAGAACACAGAGTAGCTCAGCAGTGAATGGCAATATAATGTCTTTGTGAAGACTGGCAAGAGGAGGGAAGAACCCAGAAAGATTGAAAGTCTAATTGACCACTGAAAACAAAACAAAAAAGCTCTCTCGAGCTTGGAGGAACTGCATGAAAGAGAATGGATTAATTATACACGACCACATACAGGAACTGTGATCATACCCCCACAGCGCCAGTCAGATGTGTAGCTGGAGCCAGAAACAGTCAGTCTATGGAGGAACCTCATTTCACTTAGTGTGGATGTTTGCACAGGGCACAATTGCAAAACTGTTATTCTCATTGCATGGACAATTACCCCTCAACTTGAGGTCTGAATTTCAGGCGCGCTGGCCTGAGCACTAATGTAATTGGATCAAATTCAATGTGGAATTTGTGTACCAGAGAGAGAGGAGATAAACTCAGTCAGTAAGTATTAGTTACTTAGTTAATCAATTACTTGAGTTGGTTCAGTGCCCTGTTACGCTATTTACACTAACCATTGCTCTTCCCCAAGGAACATCAAATTCCTGTCCCAGGCCACATACAACACAATGTATAGCTGCAAATGTTTTCTTTAGTTAAATATTAAGTCTAAGAATTCATTTTAAACAATGAAAAATTACTTCCAGGAACTCTTCCAGCATACTTCCTGGAGTCAAAAAGCACCATGTCATTCAGTTGCTCCTGTCCAGCAGAAAGGATCAGTAGAGTTTAGAAGTCATAAAAACCTTTCTTGTACTAAAACTTCAGATTCATAAGAAACAGTAAGGATATTTGGCATAAAAATACATTTTTATGTCCTGCACTGGGCAGGCTTTCCTTGCCTCTCCCTCTCTGCAGACAGGGATATACACATAGCCAGCATGGTTTAAAAGGTACATCCTGACTCCACAGCCAGCTGAGGGAGTTTTTACCACTGCAGAGAGGAAGCAAGGTCAGATACAAGGAAGGGAAGGATGGCCGGATTTAGCATTCACCGCACTTTTCCCCTCCACCTCTTCATGATAGAAGCTTACATGTAAAACTGCTATCTAAATGAAATCGACCAGCTTAAATATACAAAAAAACAGATGTTAGCTCAGTGTGAGATAGAGTATTTCTAGTGAGAGCCCTGGGGATTTGTCTTGGACAAAGTTTTACTTATTAATAACTTCACCGAACCAGTAACAAAGAGCTTGCAAATCGTCCCAGCGCGGGACAGATGTCAGACTCTGTGTAGACCAGAATTCAGCATGTTCTTAACAAATCAAAATGAGAATCTGAAATTAAGAAAATGAAAGTCTGCGGAGGTAAGTGTGAAATATGTATTAGAAGTCAACTGTGGGCACAAGAACAGCAAGAAAAGTGAAGCTTTTCACTGGAAATGACCTACATATTTCTAATTCTGCCTCACTGCAAGATTTCTGGCCCTGTATTTACTTAGAGAAAAGCAAACCTGTGTATGATTATGCTGGGAACAAATTCCATTTTTAATAAGTTTCTACAGAAGTGTATATTACAGTTTTCTTAGGTTAAAAGTTTATCCAATATTATTTGCTAAATAATAATAGTGAAGCCTTTGGGGTTGGAATTGAGTTTTCTTGGACAAACTGATCTCCCACATTACCGTAAAGCTCTATTTTGTGATGCTTCAAGAGCCATTAAGACCCAGTATTACAAGACCCAGGTTCAGTGCCCTGTTCTCCCTGATTTGGGACATGAAATACAAGATGTTCTCATGCATGCAAACCTTGCCTATAGGCACCACCTTCACTGACAGCTCATAACTTGCACAGCCTTTGCATCCATGGGGAAATCTGTGGAAGGAGCATGCCTCCAAGGAAATGGGGAACCTTCAGTGGATTCTCAGTGGAAAAGCAACAGCAGAAATCTCCCAAGACCAAACCACTGGCAGTGAAAGAAGCTTGGTGGTAGGCAGGGTAAGAGTTAAAGCTGATTTCTACTCCTATTTGTGTTTGCAATTTAATGCACAATTTAAATTCAACTGATGGAGTTTGCATCAGGCTTAAAATTTTGCTTTTCTTGCTTTATCTGAGTTTCATACTACAAGTTATGTAGAAGGTATAATGTCAGCTTTGCAGAAAAGGACATAGTGGTTCATAGTGGACACCAAGTTGAACAGGAGCCAGTTATGTGTCTTTGCAGCAAGGAAGGCTAGTGGTGTCTTGGGCTGTGTTAGGAAAAGTATTGCCATCTGGTTAAGGGAGGTGATCCTTCCCTCTATTCAGCACAAGTGTGGCTACACCTGGAGTGCTGCATCTAATTCTGGGATTGCCAGTACAAGAGACATGGGCATAATGGAGAGAGTCCAGTGAAGGGCCACAAAGATGATTAAGGGACTGGAGTATCAGTAACCCAAGGGAAGGCGTGAGATTTGGGACTGTGCAGCCCGGAGAAGAGAAAGCTCAGAGAGAAATTCATCAATGTGTTTAAGTTCTTGAAAGGATGGTGTAAAGAATACAGTGCCAGGCCCTTGTCAGTGATGCCCGGTGAAAGGACCAGAGACAGTGGGTACAAACTGAAACACAGGAAGTTCTGTCTGGACATCAGGAAACACTTTTTTACTGTGTTGTTGACAAAGCACTGACACAGGTTGCCCAGGGAGATTGTAGAGTCTCCATCCTTGGAGGTATTCAAAAGTCACATGGCTGTGGGTCTGGGAAATAGGCTCTAGGTCGTCCTGTTTGAGAGGGACCTCCAGAGGTCCCTTTCAACCTCAGTCAGTCTGTGATTCTCACTCACCTACTTGTTCCTCTGTTAAGGATAAGTAAGTACCATCTGCACACCTGCAGACTGACATCTCATCAGAAAATATTTAACAAAGAACAAAAGACATATAATTCCTCTCAATCTTGGACAGTCTCTCATTTTATGTAGCACTTTGCTCTGGAATTATGATAATCATGAGCTCATTTTAAAAGAACATCTAAAAGTCTATGAAAGCAGCCTCAAAAAAGAGACGTGGGTGTGGGCATACTTAGGACATACATTAGGTCAGTTCTGAATGAAAGTTACACCTTTTAATGAAGTTACACCTTTTAATTCAATTTGCAAAGTAGTTTTCAACAAAAGGATATAACAACAATACTCATCCTATTTCTTTTCCTTTCTTTCAGTGCAGGGCACCTTATGAGTCTCCTGTCATTTCAGTTGTATTAACATTTCTATCATTCCTAGTCTTTGACATACTGATCCAATTCTTCAGAAAGGAAAATATGGACTATAATAACAACTTAAAGGAAACATATTCAAAATGTTTATCACATGCCCATGACTCCTTCAAATCCAGACACCTGCTGTAGCTCAGAAACAGGTGGCTAAAACTGATCATTAATTTAACATTAAATTGCTATGAATTTCACACAGTCTGTAATTACACAAAAATTACAGTGTGGTTACCTACTAGTTACCACACACAAGAGTTCCTGTGTAATTTAAAACGCAGAACAAAACCTATAATTCTATTTTCTTCTGCTTGCTGGAATTATAATAATTTCTCATGATATTCTATCTCTTTTGAGTCTATGCCAAGATATCCCATAGAATTACTGCCAGGAGTAAAACTTAAGATTGGGAAAATCATATCCTGAGTGAGAAAATATAAAGGTGTTAGCTTGTGCCTCCTACAGTCTAGAACATCCTCCTAAAGATGTTTTGCTGTAACCTCAACATAGTTATATGCAGAACAAGCAATGAGCCTTTCCTTGGTCTTCCAAAATTCTGATTACCAAAAGAAAAAAAGTGCAGGGAACTACAGCCCTGTCAGCCTGACTTCAGTGCCAGGGAAGGTCACAGAGCAGATCATCTTGAGTGCCATCACACAGCACTTGCAGGACAACCAGGGGATCAGGACCAGCGAGGACAGGTTTATTAAAGGCAAGGCCTGCTTAGTCAACCTCATCTCTTTCTATGACAAGGTGACCCACTTAGTGGATGAGCGAAAGGCTACGGATGTTTTTTGCCTGGACTTTAGTAAACCCTATGACACTGCTTCCCACAACATTCTCCTAGAGAAACTGGCTGCTCATGGCTTAGACAGATGCAATGTTTCTTGGGTAAAAAACTGGCTGGATGGCCAAGTTCAGAGTGTGGTGGTCAATGAAGTTACATGCAGCTGGTGGCCAGTCACTGGTGATGTTCTCCAGGGCTCAGTACTGGGGCCAGTCCTGTTTAATATCTTTATCAATGATCTGGAGGTGGGGATCGAGTGTGCTCTCAGTCAGTTTGCAGATGGTACCAAGCTGGGCAGGAGTGTTGATCTGCTGCAGGGTAGGAAGGCTTTGCAGAGGGATCTGGACAGGCTGGATTGATGGGCCAAGGCCAATTGTATGGGGTTCAACAAGGAACCATGTCCTGCACTTAGGTCACAACAACCCCATGCATTTCTATAAGCTTGGGAAAGAGTGACTGGAAAGCTGCCCTATCGAAAAGAACCTGGGGATGCTGGCAGACAGCCACTGAACATGAGCCAGCAGTGTGCCCAGGTGGCCAAGAAGTCCAGTGGCATCCAAGTTTGTATCAGAAATAGTGTGGCCAGAAGGACTAGGGAAGTGACTGAAAGTGCCCTGTACTCAGCAATGGTGAGGCCACATCTCGAGTGTCCGGTTCGGGGTCTCTCACTTCAAAAAAGGCATTGAGGTGCTGAAGCATCTGTAGAGAAGGGCAACAGAGCTGGTGAAGGAGCAGAGGAGGGAGCTGGGAGCTGGAGAAAAGGAGTCTCGGGAGGACTTTATCACTCTCTGCAACCACTTGAAAGAAGGTTGTGTCAAGGTGGGGGTCAGCCTCTTCTCCCAGGCAACTAGAGACAGAACAAGAGGAAATGGCCTCAAGTTGCACCAGGGCAGGCTTAGGTTTGATATTCAAAAAAATTTCTTCACTTCAAGAATGGTTAGGCATTGGAACAGGCTGCTCAGGGAAGTGTGGAGTCACCATCCCTGGAGGTAGACTCTGCAGTGTTAGGCTAATGTTTGGATTTGATAATATTAAGGGTCTATTACAACATAAATAGTTCTAAGATTCTATGATCATCAGGGAACCATCTTCTATATAGACAGAGTAGTTCACTTCATACCCTACTAAAGAAGTAGAACATGCCATGATAAAGTGTGGCATAAAGATTCAAGATGATCTGTTAGTGATTTTTTTATTTTATCAACACTTCATGTCATCCTTGGATCTCTTGTCATATTTTAGCAATGTATTTGTTCTCCACATCCTCTAGGCAGACTCCAAAACAAGTTTAGTCCTCAACTTGTTGCTTTGTTATGAAACCTTCACGCCATTCTAAAGTCTAGGAAATGCAAATATATGTAATTGGTTCAGCTTCTTGGGAAAGCCATACTTATTCCTCTCCCACATATCTGTGTAATGAGATGTAGTTGTGAGTCTGAGCTTAAGAAGATTAAAATCATTATGGCCAACTAGAAGAGAAAAATCAATGAAGTATGTCTTCTCTGACAGTACTTGTTTTCATGAATTGTCTGAATGGTTCTGATACAAATATTCTACTAATGAGACAGATTTATACAAAACTGTATAAGGTTTACTGTGCAAAAAATGAATGCATTAGGACTGCTGAAATAGGTTTTGCAATGTTTGCAGTTATAGTTTCTGCATTTTATGAAACATTTAACATATTGTAAACTCACTTCTGACAATCATATGCTTTTTTGCCTTGCAAAAAGCAAATTTGAGGCTTAAGGACATTTTCATTAACATACCTTTTTATAGCTCAAATCTCTCTGCTATAGAAATGTCTCATAAAATAAAATGTTTTCTGTATTTTTGAAACAAACTGTATCCACAAATTTTTTAGACTAAACTGTATTTCTATGTAGTCTAAACAAATCAAAGGTAATGGATATGGCAGAAATTAACTGTGATTTATTTTAGTTCCAAAATGTTTCAAATTAAATAACCTTGACACACTCTGTATTATCTTGTTTTTTCTCATGAATTCAGGAATGGAAGTTGCCTGAATGTTATTTCCATTAATGCCCTTAATCCCCACCCTCACAAATGGTATCTTGGGGCACTTTTCTTACATTTTCTTTTCTTCCAAATGTACTCTTTTATTTTGATTAAAGCACAAGATAAAAGGAAATGACATTTTTACAGAAGAGACTAATCAGTCAATTCTTTAATAATTTCATCAGAGCACTCTCAACTATTTTAAAAGCCCTGGACTTTGCTAAAAAGCCAGATGTTGTATAAGAAAGAGTATGTTCCACCCTGTTCCCCTCTTCTCTTTCTCTCCACTTTGAGATTCCCATTTACGTGCCACACAATGTAATGTTAGAGAGTTCATGTACAGCAGGTCACCAGGACAAAGGAGCAAAGCAATTGCATTTTGAATTAAGAAGTAGAAGGATGTTTCCTGTGCACTAATGATGATTTTTCATTATGAACTCAGCAGATGCCTACTGCTAAAAGGCTGTTGATGATGTAAGGCCAGTAAACTTTCCACCACAAACCCCATGCTATAGGCCACACAGTCTAAGTGAAGAGCAGAGAGTGGAGATTTTCATTCCAGCAGTGTGTACTTGGAGGCTTCTCTCCCACCCACCATGAAATCTCAATCAAAGGCAAATAAGGGGGCAGATGGAGCCTCAAGGCCTTCACTGCCATCATGGTGCACTACACTGTAGAGGTCTTCCTACCCCAGAAAAGCCACAGATATGAGCTTTTACATGCTCACTACAAGGAAAACTTCTATAAACTACAGGTCTATGTCATGGGGTATCTGTCATTAGGTTTTGGTCCATGAAGAAAGAAGACACACACACACACGCGAAGAGAGATGAGACAAGGGTGTCTGCTGCCTCAGAGCAGCGGGCAGCTTTATTGAGGTAGCTGGCCCCGACTTTCCCACACACATAATGTAAATATATTTTTACAAAAACACTCAGGAATTCACACCTGCACCCTGAAACACATAGTCAACAGCTTCGTCCTTGCACTGTTATCATCTTTCAGCTAACTCCCTAATACTCAAGGCTGTGTCCATGGGAACGTTTAATTAGCCTCACTGTTCTCATGGGAAAGGCTTTATACCCTCTAATATTTCAAGCTCCTCAAGCTCCAGGGGTCCCAGGGGCTCTGTGGACCTACCACTTCCCCCCAAGGTCTAATTTTAAGTGCACTAGCAAACTAAGATTAAATAAAGTGAACGCTACTCTAAGTGTATCCATTCCACAGCATGTTAAAGTTCCCAGATACAAAGCACTAAAAAAATAAGTAATATATAAATATATCTCTCTGGATTGTCACAGATATATACCAACATTTCTAATGAGATGAAAGACAATCATAGAATGGCCTGGGTTGGAAGAGACCTTAAAAACCATCCAGTCACAACACCTTCCACTAGAACAGGCTGCTCAGAGCTCCATCCAACCTGGCCTTGAACACTTTCAGGGATGGGCCATCCACAACTTCTCTGGGCAACCTGTTCCAGTGTGTCACCACCCTCACAGTAAAGAATTTCTTCCTTATATCTCATCTAAAGATACTTCCTTTCAATTTGAAGTCATTACTCCTTATCCTGCCACTACATGCTCTTGTAAATAGTCTTTTCCCACCTGTCTTGTAGGCTCTCTTCAGGTACTGGGAGGCCACAACTAGATTATGCTGAGGAGACTTAACAGATGGACAAGATAGAAAAAATACAGTATAGAGAGGCAGGTAAGTACCACTAGCAGGATGTTTTAATGTGGGCTTAACTACATAGCCAGCTCACAGATGTTGCAAGTCAATCAGAATCATCACTGTCTAATTGTTACAGATGGCAGATAGGTGTGACTCAGGCCTGCCTTGGGAATAGGAATGAGAGTGACTGAAATGAGTGAAAAACAAAAATAAAATAATTAGATTTTTTTTTTAATTATGAAGATAATTAACTATGTTCATATTTCCCACAAGTGGGTGAAAACTAAGATGGTTGCTACACTAGTTTCTGCCTCCCTCCTCCTATCTCCACCTCTGCAGTGGAAGAGACGGATTGCTACTCCAGGAATGCAAGCATGCAGTATAAACCCATATGGGCATTGCTTCATGGGCCTACACTGAACTGGTAACAGAACACTGGAGTGTCATAGAAGTTTGCCAACAAGTGAGTTATGTAGAGATCATCTGGGCCAACCATTTACACTCAGGCTACATGTAGCCTAGTCTTTGTCCTTTTTCTGTTTTAGTCTTTTGAACAATCAAACAGTTGGTTTAAGTGTCATCAAGTGATTCTGTACCATCCTTAAATCCCACCACGGAAACACACTATTAACTTCCTAAAATAGCAGTATTATTTTTCAGATATGTATAAGACATTTTCTATTTTAGTTTATTTCTCTGAATTTGGCCTTTCCAGCTAAGGTCAATACACTTTTGAATTTCCTGTCTTAGATACAGAAGGTACAGTGATGCATTTTAATCCATTTCGGTTGTAGCATTATGAAACAAAATCTGAACCAAAAACATGGTATTAATATCCTTACAGTGCCAGAGATGGAATATGAGTATTTCTTGACTGGAATAATTAGATGCGGTATTTTCCCTTTTGTCTTTAGAAATTCTATTATTTAAATAATTTCCATAGTACTAGGAAAGCAATTTACCTGTATGACACTTGGTTTTGAATCTCTAATAGTTTTTGTTTAGCCTTCATTATCAGCAAATAGTAATGGAAATAATAACTGGCTTAACAACAAATGAACCCAGAAAAAGACACAAATATTTTTTAAATTATTTAGTAATATTTAGTAATATACATCACAGTACTACAAAGACAAAAAAACATAAACACGAAAAACCTCCAACCCAGCACTGGTTTTCAAACTTTCCTAGGATGAATACTTTCCTTTTTCTTTAGTGACTTTTTCAAGGTTCGTAGAATAAAATTGACATGTTGCAATAAAAAAACCTCAACAACTCAAAAAACGAACAAACAATCCCCCCTCAAAAAACTCCAAAACCCAAAAAAACCTTATGTATTTTTCAGGTACAAGTTTTGTATCTGCTCCCATAAAAGTGGCTCTTAATCACTATCAATTTAAAACCACTATCGTTACCCAAGCATTATAATTTTAGCCTATTAAATTGCTATATATCTGTTTTAAAATTTAGAGTAGCCCTTTTTAAGTAACCTTCATTGAAGATAAAAAACTACAAGTGTTGAACAGGAAGTTATTGTTGAAGTGGTTTACTAGTGCTGTTTACATTAAAGCAATACCCTGAGTGTAAATATAATCAGGAAGATAATGATTTTTTTTTAAGTTATCAAAATTCACTGCTAAGTTCAAGCAGTAAAAAGCAAAGAATACAGTAAATACTACTACATCTGTTGTGTGACAAATAGTATCTAGTTTACACAAGAAGATAAGAATCTATTTACTATTGCATTAAAAGCACTACTTCCTTCAAGCAGTTCTAATTTCAAATGCATTCCAATGAAAATAGCGTAAACAGTAAATCCTCCTTTCTTCTGATTGTGTTGGGAGACATCAGAATAGTCTGTTTGACACATTATCTAGTAACAGAGGGAAAAATCACTTTGCCAGTTCTATTAAAAATATCAAATTATTTGAGAAAATGAAATGCTCTGTAAAACCATGATTATGATGTAACTCCAAATGTCTGCATGATGCTTTGGCAGGCAAACATGAAGCATGTAATAAAGCAAGCTCAAGCTGAGAACTAATATTTTCTCTTAAGAACACTTGTTAGTCAAGGTACATACAGCAAATGTGTATAAGCTTCATACTGACAATAAACTCTTGACTTTCCCAGACTTATGTCTCTTTCTGCCATCTAGTTTACCTTTTTGTTTGGATCTCCTGCAAACTGTTTTGTAAAACAGTGTTTAGAGATACATAATTTCTACAAGCAAGTATTCTCAATCCAACACTTTCTGTCTAATTCTGGTAATTGCCAAAATACCCTATTTAATTAGAAAATTACTTTCTAATTTCAGCAATATTTGAAAAGGACTCTTGTTCAGCAACTATAGTGACTGTCTAATCAAATTTAATTAACTGGAAACTTGGCAACTGATAAATCTGAATGAAGCTGAAAAAAGTAGGAATGTTTTGGAAAACAAAGCCAATTTGTATCAGCACAAAAGACATCACACATGTGAGAATTCAAGTATATGTTGATCAATACAAACAACTGTGTATGAAATTTATATCATCTCCCAGGTGGAATTGAAACTGAGTTAAGGAAGTTTGGCTTTTTATCTTCCCGAGTCAAATTACAAAGAACATGGAAATGAGCAAGCACTTCATCAATTCTTCTCTTCTTACAATCATCTCTACTTGGCTGAACTTGTTCCCTTCCCAAGTTCCCTTTCCTCCCTTCTCCCACCAACTCACTTCTCCCCAGCTTATGACACACTGTTTGTCAGAACAGGACTATCTTCCACCCAATGTGCTTAGGAGCTCAAACCCTGTTCCTGGGCATATAACTGAAATGAATCACCTTCTAGGAGGTGTTCCTTTACGTTAACTACAATGACAGCCAAGTGTGAAAATAAAGATATCAACACTGTAGAATGGAAAAGTGAGGTGAGATAAATCTTTCTGTTACTGACAAGAAGCTCCATGAACACGAGAAAATAGTGAAACCCTATTTTGTACCAATTTGTGTCTTAAGTTTGATTGACTTTCTGTCTAAGCAGAAATCTTACTACTGTAACTTCTAATGATGCTCACCTGCATGGATTTTTTCAATGTGTAAAGAAGTATAGCCTCAGAGGGAATATTAATAGGGTTTCTTTTCCTCTTCCCAGGCACTGACTTTGATGACATTTCAGAGATTTTAATTATATTTGAGAAACGAAGCCCCCTTTACCCACCATTCTCCCCCCTGTCAAAAGTGTTTGAAGTTGTTAAGCATATTCAGAAGTTATTAGGTGGAAAACACAACGACATATTCACAGGTAGATGATTGCACAGGAAAGCAGATGAAACGTTAGGCTTTGATGGAAAGAGAGGAACAAAAAGCTTTTCAAAGGCATTCTTTTCTGAAACATACTTGTTACTAGGAGATAACTTGATATAACTCAGGAAGGATTAGAGAGAAATACCTAGCTTTGCATGTTCTTACATTATATAGTTCTAGTCTCAGAGTGCTCTGTATTATCAGTGCTTATATGTGTGTGAAGATAACAGGGAAGACAAAGAAATGTGGATTTAAAATTCAGCATGAATTAGCATACATTTTGATTTGAAATTTCATGTAATCCCTAAGGAATTGTTAAATTAAATAGAAAAACTAAAATTCCATTATTAAGTTATAAAAAAAAGAAAAATTATTATCACAATTTCATTTTAAATTTCAAGGTGATTTAATTACTGTGCTGCTGTTGACACCTTCATGGTATATATCTCAGACTTTAATAAGGAATAGAAAAGTGAAATTCCATTTACCAAAATTTTGTAAAACAGCTGTATGACTTAATGAATGATCTCCAACAAGAAGCAAATGTAATGAGCTTTTTAATCAGTTTACTAATCGGATGTATATCTATTGAACATGAAAACATTACTAAAGTAGGGAATAACATATGATTATGGCTCAAACTGATAATACTTCTGCATGCAGCTTGTATTCTGAACTGTTACATATTCTGAATAATGTTCAGAAATCTCACAAAGCCAAAAATTAATATTTCAGCAGTGTATCTCTTAACTGAAAACTCCAATTATTCTTACGATGAAGAATAATATCTGCCAAAATACAAAGAACAAGTGAACTGCTTCTATGCATTGGTTAAAATTATTAAAGATGAAAAATGTATTTGAAGACTTTTTCTAAATGCAACTACATTATTAGTTTGCATCAAATATACTGTGCTCTGATAGATACCGTGGAAATAAACAACTTGCACAAGTGTCCCTGAAGTAATTTATTTAATGATAAGCTTCAGCACATATTTAGTATTTCAAATTTTTCTACGCATTGACATACTAATTGCTTGCACTTCAGAATATACACTAACTAAATATACTTTGCGTCAGAAGAATGTACTCACTAGATTTGCAGTACAATATTGAAAACGTGGGATAATCCTAGTAACCCTTTAAGTGAAATACTTATTCTGCAGTCTGAAGAGAACAACAAGAGAACATCAAAGTCCATGTAAACATGTGAAGCGATTGCAGATTTAACCACTGGCTTTTTGAATGTCAGTATACCAGACATAAAGCTTCTTTTTCTTGGTATGCATGTACATGCATTTGTGGCAGGGAAAGGAAATTAGTTTATGCTGTAAGTCAAAAAGCCCTGCAGGGGCAATGAGAAAGATACACACTACCTTCTGCCTATTTCTCCTTGTAAAGAGCATAAATCTTGTGCAATACTCACAGCATCTGGTGGGGTCAGCTCTACAATCTAATGCAGGTCATGTAGTTCTCCTCCATGTTAGAATATATATATATATATATATACATCTAAAAATAAAATTTTCCTCAACTAAGCTGTAATGTAAACTACTATAGTCAAGAGGAGATTTCATTTCAAGCCTCAGCTTGGCCCTCAATCCATTTCTTTTTTTCAATTCTGTCAGGGACAGAAACTTTAAAAATCCTTTATAATAACAGAGCATTTCATTTTATTGCCAACAAAATCACTCTTACTGCAGAACCCTCCACGGACCTCTTAAGTGAAACTAGAAGCAATGCTCCTCCCAGCAATCACTGGTTTTGCCATGGCTGCCTGTACTACTCTTGGCTTTGGAGGCCACTTCATCTTCCAGCTCTTCACTGATCTCTCTTCACACTGTGTCTTCTCGCCAAAGAGATGATGTCCTTGATCCTCTTCTCCCACTTCTCCCACCTCTCATCTCTGGATGATTTCACCACAGACTACATGAAACTCAGCAATGTCCCCTCTGGTGACAATTCACCGATCTTGTTCCTTCCAATTAATCTAAACTCACTCTCTTCAAATCAAAGTTCAGTGCACTCCTCTGCTAGGTCTTAACTGATGTCTAGCTATCAATTTACTCTACATGACAGCCAGCACCATTCTCTTTCTTTTTCCCCCTGTAAATCTTTCCATTTATTTCCTTTCTGCATAGCACTATCATTGTACTCCTTACCCTCACATGTCATTTATCAGTTTGGACTCACACTTCAAGCTTCATCTAAAGCACTTGCAGATTAGCCATGTGTGTAAATGTTCTTTCCTGACTATTCTCATAACTAAAACACTACCTTATGACTCTTCTACTTCAGCTTCTCAATGTCGTTTTCTTTGACTTCAAGAAATACTAAGGATTACTCTTCGGCTCCAGAAGTTCAATCATTGCAGGATTCTCTTTGCATCTCTCCACTAGTTCTCTTCTTACAAAAGCAGAAGCTTTGTCAACTTCTGTAGACTAGCATCTCGCTGTTTATTCACAGTGCAATGTTTTCGGCTGCATTCTGGTGTCAGCCCTCATCACAATTTGTTATTTTTTAATTTGGTGCCTTATGCCCATAATGCTTCCTAACACTGATAGGGAACCCCTAAACTGCCTGTAAAGTCATCTTGTCAGTATTCTTCCACTTCATTTTGTTCTGGCACAACTACACAGACATCTACTTTGTGGTTCAATAGTATATTTCTTCGTGTTTCTCTCTCAGTTGGACTAATGTCACCTAACATGGGGTGTCCAGAACTGAGGCACTCTGAAATAGGCAGCAGTTTGTCCAACTATCGGAAAGAGATAGGTACACACATGAGCAGTGAGGTCCTTATCTATCTTCAGATCAACTCGCACATTTTTTCCCCTATACTTAGTAAGTCTCATAAAAGAGTTTACTTCTTACTACAAATGTGCTTGTTATGCCTGTAAAACACGTAGCAATATCTGTGCTATAAAGAGTACAAGCACAAGATGACAACGCAGTTCTCACACTTACAGACACAAATCACAAAACGTCAATTATTCATGACTGAGGTGAAGCCACCTGCAGGGCCAGGCAGAACTCATTTCAAAGCATAGTAAAGAGAGCAAAAAAAGATTTCCAGATATCCAATGTATGTAAAAGACTGTAAAAAGACTTATGTATGAGGAGATAAGAAGAAGGTGTAAAAAGAGCTACAGCTCAATATGAACAATAGCATATGAAGAGCAGAAAGAAAACTGCTCCAGCATGGGATCCCCCACTTCTGATCAGTGCCACTACTTATCTGTACATCCTTCCTCACCTTTGTTAGAGAAAGAGATCTGTTTTTCTGTTTGTCATTCACAAATTTTTTCTCGCACATCTCCATAATGATTTGTAGTGTATTATCTTTTACTATATAACTGGGTGTTGTGGTTTAGGAATTATACTCCCCAATTCAGTGCCTTCATCAAGACTTTCCAAACCACACGCTGCTCAATTACTCCCTCCCTGCTGCAGCAGATTGGAGAGGAGAAATGGAGGAACAAAAGGCAAAGATCACAGGTTGACATAAGACCAATTTACTGGAAACAGCAATGAGATAAGAAAACCAACAGTAACAGCAACAATATAAATAACAAAAGTGTACAAAACAGAGGGTGATTTACTTGCAAATTGCTCACTGCAGAGCCCTACTCAACCCAATTGCAGCCATGTTTTCTTGACCAGAAGGAATCTCTCCTCCCTGAAAGAGAGTCCCTTCCCCCACCTCACAGCAATGAGGCCTTAGCCAGACCCACTCTCAACTACTGCAAAGATTAACCCTGTCCTGGCCAAAACCAGGACACTGGGATAAATAAATTACTATTCTAAGGAGATGAGTTTTCTGTTCCAACTTTCCAATTCAATACAGTTACTGATATTTTTGTGCTAACCCAACATCCATCCAGATACGGTATGACATCCATGATAATCTTCTATTTCTTTTGACTATCTGGGAAGCACAGGGCAGGTTAAACACCTCACCTTGGCAGCCTAAATTAGCCTTCCCTTTGTATTCATTATTACTGAACAACCTTATATCCATGACTACAAGTTGGCTGGACAGGTACCATGTTTTTGATCAGTGCTTTTACTCTGTCTTGCCTTTTAACTGTGCTGGGCTTTGGCAATAACTGTGGTAACAGCAAGTGCATGACTCAGCACAACAAATCTCGGTGGAGTAGGCAGCTTGGGGCTGAGAATACGCAATCCTCATGAAACTACCTGCACATTAACTGTGCCTTGTACTAGCATGGCATAAACCAGAAGCACAAGATATTTCCAAATGAAGTGCTTACAAGAAGAAACACACCAGACTTCACAAACTGAAAACTAAATTAATATCAAAAGAACAATTAAATATTCTGCAATACTGAAAGATTTGGCCTTGACATTTTCAGTTCACAAACCTAGCAATCGAGCAACTTAGCTACTAAACATCATGCTAGCCTCAGGAACTGATAGCTCCTGCAATCCGGGGATACGACCTTCTACTACACGAATTTATACACCTGCAACTTATATGGTAATGTATGTTTCTGTGAATTCCATTTGAATTAAACAAGCATTGAAAGAAAAAAATGCAGTATCAGCAACCAACAGATGCAGATGTTGCTAAATTAACCAGGTCATTTTGCTCCCAAAGCTAGACAAAAGGCCCAAGAGCTATTTGCTGTTCTATAAGAAGCCTTGCAATCACCTATTTGCAAGGTACAGCTCCATCTGGAAGAAGATAATTTCTTGTACTAGAATTCTTGTATTACATCCTGGCTTACACCACATTACTGAACCATCTCACAAGCTCTGTACATAATCCAAAAGTGCCTACAGTGACAGCACACGGTCTGAATGTTTGCATTAAGCAAAAATGTGCCCTTTCACAGGAAGACATAAAACAAATGTACAAGAGATTCCAGAAATATCATTAAAATGCATAGAAAATATTTTTCCTTGTTCAACACTATCATTAGCAGGACTCATGTTTTCTCCTTACATGCCTAACCTTTAAAGAGACACAAGCAACAGCAGAGTTTACCAAAACTGTCCCAGTTCTGTCCTCCCCCAAAATATTTGAAGAATGCCCAACTGAGACATATCACACCACCAAAGTATACTTTTCAGCAACCACAGTCCTCACTGTTCTGCTTTTAAAAATGAGACAGGATCAGCCTTTGCCATAACAACGACAAAACAAAAGCAGTTCAGCCTCTGATATTCCCACCTAACTCAGAAACAAGGTTAAGAGCAATGATGTGGAACTCAGCACCACGAATGAATTGGGGATCACTCATCCAGAGCATCCACCTCTGTGCTCTTCAGCTAGTCCAGCTCATGGGCCATCATTCATCAGTCCACTTAGAGTCTGAGGCTTACTGGGAGTGGTAACAGCTGTTTCTTAAACACCTGTTTTAATACTTAAATACTTAACTCTGCTACCTCCCACACCAAGGGCTCATGAAAATAACGGGTATTCTGTCAGTCTGAGGATTTGTTCTGTTTTCTCTGAAGGCGCTTAGAGGGTATAGGCATGTGGTCAGTTTGGGTTTTCCAGTGTTTGGAACACAGGCTTGATGGTTTTCCATATTCTGCTGTGGTTGCTATTAGTGATGGGATTTTATGGGAAAGCAAAATAGCTTTCTTGGGCTGCATGTCACCAGTTACACTACAGATCAGAGTGCAATGTAGATGGTGTGGACAAGGCTGAGCTAGCATTAATTCTGCAGGCACAGGTACCAGCATCAACCTAGTCCCAGCATCATGGAGCCCAGTGCATTCTGCTTCATTAGCCATGTAATTATGATTACATTGCTACAACTGTTCAAGGTCAGGAACATCTGTGTTACATCAAAGTTCCCTGACACGTCCCAGGCTGTGGTATGCAGCTCCAGATTCATCCACCTATTATGTAGACATCTCATGGAAGATGGCTAAGTTCTCACTGCAGTCAGTGGAGACCCAGTCAATATAACAAATAGAATCTGCAGAGGTGTCTGTATTATCCTGCTCTGATACCTGTGTTTTCTAAGACAAGGAGAATTTTAGAGACAGAAAAAAATCTTGAGGAGGAAGAGATTTTTTTTTTAGTTGTTTAAATAGACTGACAAAATTAAACTTCGGGGTACTTACGTCAATTTACCCAATTTTTCTATAATTAAATCGCGCTCTCCTTCTGCTGTGAGTTTGCATAAAGATGCAATAAGCACAGGCTATCTCTTGTAAAAAATCACCTTTTTATGGCAGAGAAATTGAAAGATAAACCAGACCAATATACTCTCTCCCACTGCCACCACATAGAAGTGCCCCCATTATTATCTAAGACTTACTTGCAAAGTAATCTTATTCATCACTCATCTCTAGAATACAGAATCCTTTTAACCCTTTTAAACTTAGATATTTGGAGTCCTCTTTAAGCAAGGATGTCTTTATTTTATAATTCTACATAGTTCCAATCTTAACCACTTTGGCATTACATTTTCTGAATCAAATAATCATGAAAAATAATATTTAAAAAATAATATTTAAATCCTTTTTTTGGATAAATTCTCTTCTATACTAATAAAAGTTTTAAAAAATATTTAATTTCTTGCTAGCAAAATAATCTTGTTTTATTTCTAGCTAATGAACTATAAATATAGATTTTCCTTTTAATTAGATATAATGTTTTAAGAAATGAGATTCCAAACTGAAATAATAAAATGAAGTTGATATATTTATGTCTCAATTGGATTCTCTAAGGATATTTCCTCATTTAAAGCTAGTCATGTAAACAGAAGTTATTGTTAGAGATTCTAGAAAGAACAGATGTTTTCATTTCAGATTACCATTTTCGTAACCCAAAATAGCACAGCACCTAGACAGCAAAACATATTTTGTGGACACTAGTATGTGGAAATCTTTCCAGCTGAAGCAAATTTTAAGGAAATTTTTAAAAAAACAAACATCATAAATTATATATGCAAAACTGCAAATTCAAGAGTTACTTTGTTAAGAGTCAGCACTAGCAAATGCAACAATGATATACAAGGAAACTACTACATGATGAAAGAAAATTCTCCTCTTATTGACTAACAGTTTCCTTTTTTCTTACAGAACATTTTAGGAGGCTATTTGAAGAGGCTACAAAGCTAAAATATTGCTGCAAGAATCATTAGACAATTTTTATGCAAAAGCCACCAAACAAAATATCTCACTGAAGCGGCCAGCACATTGTGTAGGGCACCCACAGACCACACTGTCCCTACGCAACCTCGCTGGAGTTACCCTCCACTCATGGCCCAGGATCCCACTTCACCCCTTTCCAGGGCTCCTCCAACCAGATATCCTTAATGTCAGAAAACCATCTTGCAAATAAGACAGCAGTGTATTTTAGCAAACAGTGGAAATTTTTTAATAGTCATTTGCATTAAAAAAAAAGGAAATTTATTTATTTTTCTTCAGCAAAACAGTTCAGAAATTAGCTGCATTTCTGAAAAGTCTTTTTGAAATTTCTACATAATCAGAAAATTTAGAAATTTCAAAACCTGTAATTCTACTCCACCTGCAACAGTAGTTATGACAAGCATTGGCTTACCACGCTTTTCTTAATTATTTCAGTAATGGTTGTTTATTGTATTTATTAATAGAATACTATTCACTGTCTCAAAACTTACAGAAAAGTTGACCACTCATTTTGAATTTGTTTCTATCTCTTCATATCTGAATAGTCATAGAAATTAATATTTTTATGGCAGTTTATTCTGTGCATACAAGTGTGTCAATTATTTTTAACTTCTTAACTAAAAGAAGACACTTCATCTGTCACTGAACTTCTGAGCTTGACACCAATTTAAGTTCTCCCATTAAAAAAGAGTTATTAGAGCAACACAAAGGCTTACACAATCAATCTGCCAAAAAGTATTACTGCAAAACCTTCAAAAAGAAAACCTTTCTTGTCAAACAGGCACAATCTGTAGGCGACAGGCTACGAAATTAAAGACTCTACTTTGCTCCCATATCTGTCACAAATAAGAGCAATTTTTTAAAAAAACCCTGCACTTAAGTAATAAAATGTGACAGACAATATACTATAGAAGAGAATACTACTATGTTTCTTATCATATTAGCACCTAGACCAAATAATCCATATAGTCATGGCTAGGCTTCGCGAAGGAAGATTTAGGAAGGCTCTATCCACATTTGTTACAAGCAGCTGGTGGCTAATGAGACCAATACGAGATAGACATATCAGATTGCAAAAGGCACAGCAGAAAGACTCCTTAGGTGGTATATTCTGCAAGACACGATTCTTTAATCCATATAGTGATAGGTCTAAAAATGAGACATAATCTAAACTGCTTTTATTCTCATAAAGTTTATTTATGAAAATGTAGAAAGTATTATATTTTATTTATATACTAATGACCATATGCCAGTTGCAATAATCAGTGGAAATAGCAGATGGAAATACCACTATCAACAACAATCCAAAGTCTTCTAAATTTAAATAAAAGCGACCACTGATTACAATGAGCTCTCACTGAAGCAGCAAGAGCAGAAGAAAAGACCTGTATTTGACTGTTCTCCCAGTCACTGCAAATAGCCTCTACTATAAACAGTCTTCATTGATACATTATATTTAAGAAATACAAAAGAATTCTTTAGGGTTTTTTGGAATTTTTAAAAATTTTACTGGGTTTTGCCCTTTGCTGTTTTGGAATGGCCTCAATTTTCTCTTCTCTCTCCCTGGTTTGATCATTCATAACTATATTGCTCACCTTCTTTCTTTAACATTTCATTTATCACTATCATTGCAGACAAACCTCTACTCCGGCTGAGAAAAGCATACTTTTCATTCTTAAAAAGCTCCTCATTACCCCAGGAGAAGCAAAAATGTAATCCAGTAGATTTCAAAGAGAATCCTCTTCAATACACATTAGGTCTTGGTCACAATGAAACAAATCAGTAAACAAAGTTTCCATGAATAGAAGGGAGAGCAATCAAATTAACTTTTTCAAACAGTCCAGCCAGCATCTCAGTAAGTCGATTTTTCACAGCTATTTAACAAACTAAATAAGAGTGTTTCAACACAAGTTCTGAATTTGCTTTTCAAAAGGCAAGGATTTAGGCACAAGAGGGCAATTTAGAACCTCTCAGGAAGGCCCAGGAGGAATTAACCAAAAAGGGTAAGATCAAGAGAAGCATAGTAGTAGCCACTGTCTTTCTGCCAGAGAAACTGGTAAACAGATGAAAAATTCTTAAACATGTAAAAGCAATTAAATACAAACAGCTGTGAAGCTAGTGTAAAAAGACAAAAAACCCTTCCAGCAAGTCCTGTTCCATGCACAAGTCAATATACAGAAAACTTGTAATATTTAGCAGGATTATTATTAGCTCATATTTTTCTTCTTCATAGGTTGGCTACTTGCACTGGCCTAAATGGCCATCTGACCTGACCACCAGAGCAACAGAAAACACAGCTCTTACAGTTTGCAACCCCACAGCTAACCTCAGTATGATTAACTACCCAAGACCAAGTAACAAGATAGCAACACCAACAGGTTTAGTTGTCTGTAAGCATACCTTTTAACCTACAGGACGGTATTGCCTATAAGGCCCCAACACGGATGGATTTCTTCACTGAAAGTCATAGAGAGAGGAAAGGGCTTTGTACATCACCGAAACACTTATTTAGTGTTGCATCAAACACAGGAAATGAATGAGTCCTAGAACAACAAATACCATGGAAGGAAAACAACTTGTACCCTTATTACAGGCAAAACAAGATTATCTCCTGCCACGGAGAGTTTCCAGTGAAAAAGAAAGCCAGTTTTGACCAGTTGAACCCTGATGGTCACAGTGAGAAGGGGAGGGGCACGACACCCGATGTGATTTCATCACAGAAATACACCACAGAAGTAATTTGCACATTTCAGGAAACTATACTGCTAAGAGCATGGACTTTTTTTTAGGGTAGCCATTCCATTTCTTATCATGTTTTACCTCTGCAATTTAAAATGTGTCAGAAGCTTCCCCCATTTGTGGCAAACATCTCCTTTCTATAAATGTTTTCTTAAAAAAATGAACTAAAATTAAGACTCTGCATTGTTAGAATTTTCCCCCTTATATAACATAGAGCTACTACATAACATCCAGGCCAATTGGGCACCACATCTGTCAAAAGCAGACCCTTTCCTTTTCCATGTGCTACGTATAATAAGATGGTAACAAAAAGAAATCCAAGCCAGTTGTTAGCTCCAAGACATGGTGGGAGAAATCAGCAAAGACTATTTCAGTCCTACTTCTCCTCTTGCCATAAATATACCTCTAATCCTATCTAGCAAAACGAGTTGACAATATGAGGTGAGCATGATCATCAGTGAGTGGAGTCACTCGAGAGACTGTAGAAACTCCTCTCTTCTCACACCAACTTACTCGTGGTCCAGGTAAGGCACCATTAAACCTTTTATTTAAAGTTCTGCAATGAAACACAAGCACCAGACCCCAACGGCAGCAGAGACGTGGACACAATAACTCCTGACACATGGCCCACATTCTCACTAGCACTGCTGACACTGATGAATGATCTTGGAAAATAATGCACTGACCTCTTTTAACTGCTCTCTGATTTAACAGGCTCCATTAAAAAAAAGATTAAATCACAGTCATACAAAACTAACAGCATAATGGTATATATGACCTTCAGTTTGTGCCTTTTAGCGTTTAACAAAAGCATATTTACCTCAATGCAAAAGCAGAAAGGCTGCAAATTAACTACTGCCTTCATGTTGCGTAAGTTTAATCCACTATAGAGCCTTACTATTTTCACTCCTGAAGCCCTACAACTGCATAACACCTATCTGAATCATATCTTCTATCTAACCATGAAATTCTGTGCATTTAGATACAGTACCACTTGGGCTAGTTTTACATGATCTGGTGGAAATTAAACGCAGTGAAATGAAAAATGAGGTAATTTACTTGCCTTTCAAAAGCTTGGTAGAAAGGTGAATATTCTCAGCTCTGATTTCAGCCCATACTAATAGTGGTAAAATATGAATCCTTGTGGCCAGACATGTCAGCAAAGAAAGGGGTTTTTATTTAAACTCCATCATCTCTCAGTGAAACACTGTTTCATGCAAATTTTTCTAGTAATTAATTTTTTAAGTTTTTACATTACTATTTAAAGAGACACTGAAGAACCACTATACTGTTCTTTGGAGCAGACATTCTGATGTTCAAATCCACCTTTCAGCACAGATCATAATCTGCTGCTAAAATCCTGGACTTTGGAGATACTTCAAGAACTTTTTCATAAAAATACTATTCTGTTCATTTTAAAATAAAATTATTTTTGTGAAAGTTTCACAAAGCACTTCCCAAAACCTATTTATCTCACCTACCTATATGTAGTAAAACTTCTTCTCTTTAGATTATTAAAGAAATGCAAAAATATTTGAGCAGTCTAAACAAAAAGCTACAAAAAAATATCTTTCTTACTACGATATTCACTCATAATGATCATCATAACTCTGTAACTTGAAAGTTACAGAAAGAGAAACTTATTTCAGAGAATTTGTACATCTTCATCACATGCAAAAAGTCAGCTATGGAAACAACAGCATTAAACTAGAGTCTACAGAAATACAAGATTTTAAATCTTTCACAAATGTCAAGCCAAGGTAAGAATGATCTTGTCCTTCACAGATATAGTTTAAATCTCCATTCCAGAAAAGTTCATTTTTTATTCAAAACCACTCTAATAGAAAGACAATAAATGAGATCTCTTATGTATGTTAAAATACAAACCCACAGAGCGCGCTAACTGTGGCTTAGCTACAGGAATCAGTCCATCCCAATGCACATCTCATTTAATTCACGTTTCAATATTCAACTATATGTAAAAAAATCATAAAATTTAACACCAAGGCAGTATAGAAGATGGTCAAGACGCATACAGGTGAAGAATGAGAAGCTAGTTGTTGATAGCAGTGCAAAAAGCCTTGCTCTAAGAATGTGAGCAGTGCAAGTCTAAACAGGCTATGTTCTAGCCAAGTACCAGCTTCACTCTGAAATAAGACCTGGGTGCATGACGGCCTCTTTCATCCTTCCTGCTCTCTTCACTTCTTCTTCCCCTATCCCCACCCAGTTCCTATAAGAAAGAAATGCAGATAGGAATACTAGATCGGAAATATAACACATACCAACCTATTAATCAAACTGGAAGATTCAGGGTCAAGGACCCTGGGGGGACAAACCATATTGCATCACATCTGCACCATAGACCTTTAAGTCACTTCTAGTATAGCCAAGGGGTTTTTTTAGAACTCAAAAAATTAAAATTTTATTCTTCATTCTAGCTTTGCAGCTGGCCTATCATTTCACAATATGAATCAGAGAAGTTCATAAGAGTTTTTTGTGAAACCAATTTCAGTTTTTGTTTGCTATAAGCAGACATAAGTCAAAGTTCATGATTGGAATGCATCGTTTTCTGTTTGCAGGGAGCCTGGTGATGGGTTCTGGTAATGGGGGTACCATAGAGTAGTGAAGAAGACAGAATACGAAGAAATTAGTCATTAACTGTGTTGGAATTTAAGGAAAACCTATATATATTTTTAAGTTGATAATATTGGCCAGAAGTTGGCTAAGCAGATGAATATATTGTTCTATTATCAAAAATGTGATAACATTTCTTCAAAATACTTTAAAGCAGTGTCTGTTAGGAGAAGCCAAACATTGGTTTATGTCTTTGCCTTTTCTACTCTTGAAAAAAAAGGACTAGTGTTTTCAAAACGGACTGCATGCAAGCTATCCCTTCATGTTTCCAGAATGCTTCAGCATAGCCCCCAATTTCTTTAATCTAAATTTTCCCTTCCTGCTCTCTAGCTTCCCCTTGCCATCTGTCCTGACCATGAAGTAAAATTAGAAAAGGTTGGTTGGAATAGACATGAAAGGGATTCATCTTGCCAGACTTTACCTGTGTAGGAGTTCCAGGCTCCCTCTGTACTCAGTACAGCTATATGTACATAGAGAAAAATCCATCCTGTGTATTTTAAATAAAAAGTTTGGAAAGTAATGCTCTCCAGGTGTACTTAGGCAAATTTGTTCAATGTAGATTAACACTGTAAAATACTATAGATTAATATTAAGTCTTAAAAGATTGCTCCTATCCCAACAGGTTATATCAGCTAATGACTTCTCTAGCGCAGACGCAATAGGGGAGTATTTTACACCTAATTCTTCCCTTCATACTGGATGCAATTATGTTTTCTAGAATAAACTACAATCACTATCCTGCCTTTCATCTTAACAAAAAAATTAAATTCTCATCTGGTTTCAGTGTAATCCAAAACAGTCTTTCACTCTATGCTCTATTTTTATGTGTCTATTTGTTTTCTTTAATTAATTTAATGACATGTAATGTCAGTAAACTAAAAATATCTGCAAGAATTGGATGAATACCTTTATGCATATTATGTATACATATAATATTGCAAAAGAGGAAAAAAGGTATACCTGGAAATACACCAGAAAAATGAAGAGTAAGAATCTATGCAACATTTAGGGAAGAGCCTTTAAAATTACATTCATTACTCACTTGCATGAAGACCAACATTCTTTAGAACATGTCCTGTATTCCTACTGAACTTAAACATTCAAATTTATGAATTTCTGAACACTTCAAAGATTCTGAGTTCCAAAGAACCACTGAGTTGTAAAAAAACCTCAACCTTCTGCACAGATTGTCATCGTCCCACTTGGTAAATTTTCCCCAATTTACACCTTCTTGAAACCCATACAAGCAAAGTTTTGGAGAGTCAGTACGTATGCAAAATAGCAGATTTTGGAATGCAAGGGGTGGCTTGGATTTTTCTCTTTATTTTTTCATAACCATTTATATCAGGAGATAGTCTGGATCTCATGTCTAATTATGTTATATTCATAGGAGTCTAGAAACAGTAGCTTTATAGTAGTGGAAAGGAAAGATATTCTGAAGTTCTACATAGCAATTCAGAAACTCTGTATCAGACATCCTAAATGGCAAGCAACACTTCAGAATTTAAAATAAGAATATTTTTCAGCATCAATAAAGTTGATATGGCTCTTAAATTTATATGGTTTGTGTTTACTCTTCAGCTTGCTGCCTTTTTTTTCCCTCTGAAAAATGGAATCTTTCTATCTGATAGTAATTCCATAGTCAAGTATCTTGATGATATGGGGTTACCATGATTTTATTCACTTGAGGTACTAGCATTCATGCTTTGCTACTACTGATCCGTACTCAAAATTTATATCAATAACATTTTAATTCAATTTCTTCATACGTTTCATGGATACATACATGAATGAACTATACAATTTATAATCACTTTTAAACCAACCTGGAAATCTTCAGCATGAAAGACTTGAGAATGAGGACTGTATGAGACAGTGTTCAATTAACAATGTTTTGAACAAGAAGTATTTTACAAATTGAACATTGTACTTTTTTTTTATTTATACCTTGAGCTATAAAATATATAAATTTGTTGCATATGTCCTATTTTACTATTATTTGTTTCCTCGCTCGAAACCTTATCTAATTAACTGATGTCAATATTTTGTAGCCAGATCTATTATGTGAAAACTATGTGGGGCATATTTAGGGGGTTGGGTTTTTTAATTATTCAAATAATTTAAATAAGATCAACACAAAGGATCAAATAAGAAGACCTACATATGAGACTGAATCAAAATTCCCATTTCAACACAAATGGATATTTGCAGGGTTTTTTTTTTCTTGTATTGGCACCATTTTGAATACTAATATTACCCCAACAGCTGAACAAAGTTGCACTGGAATTACTAGGCTGTAATCTCATACTGGTTGAAAAGACAGAAGACAGGTCCACCATCCTGCAGGACTTGGACAAACTGAAGCACTGGAACAGACAGAACCTTATAAAATTCAACAAGGATAAATGCCAAATTCCTGCCTAGGGTGAAGAAGAGCCCCTGGAACAACATCATCTGGAGACAGAGCAACCAGGGAACAGCACAGCAAGAAAGGTTCTGGTGTGGTGATCTTCATGTGAGCCTGCAGGAAGCCCAGCAGCAAAGGTAGCCAACCGCCTGTGGCTGCATGGAAAAGGGAGTGGGCCTTAGATCTAGGGAAGGGATTGTTCCCTGCTATGTAGCACTTGTGTAGTGGGTTTCTGTGGGTAGGTTTTGTTAGTGAGGGGGTGGCTACAGGGGTGGCTTCTCTTAGAAGCTGCTAGAAGCTTCCTCTGTCTGGTGTAGCCAATGCCAGCCGGCTCCAGGACGGGCTTCCTGCCGCTGGCCAAGGCCAAGCCAATCAAGAGTGGTAGTAATGCCTCCGTGATAACGTATTTAAGAACAGAAGCCATTGCACAGAAAGAATTCCAGCCAGGGAAGAGTGGAGTGAGAACATGAGAACAACAAGGTAGACACCAAGGTCAGTGCAGAAGGAGGGACAGGAGGTGCTCCAGGTGCCGGAGCTGAGGCCCCTGCAGCCCGTGGTGCAGACCATGATGGAGCAGCTGTGCCCCTGCAGCCCATGGAGGACCATCAGGGTGCAGAGACCCACTTGCAGCCCATGGAGGAGCCCATGCTGGAGAAGGTGGATATCTGAAGGAGGCTGTGACCCTGTGGGAGGCCCAAGATGGAGCAGGGTCCTGGCAGGGACCTGCAGCCCATGGAGAGAGGAGCCCACACTACAGCAGCTTTTTCCTGGGTAGGACTCGTGGCCCCTAGGGGGAACCCATGCCAGTACAGCTCATTCGTGAAGGACTGCACCCCATGGAGAAGTGACCCACGGGACAGCAGTTTGGGAAGAACTGCTGCCCGAGGGATGGACTCACACTGGAGAGGTCCATCAAGGACTGTTTCCTGTGGGAGGGACCCCACAGGAGCAGGGGAAGGGCGGGGTGAAGTCGCAGCCCCACAATTGAAGTTTGAAAGGTTTGAGGTATTGCAAAAGTTAGGCCGTGTTCCATGGGAGCAGTGGAGCTAATTAGAGTTTCCCATGGAACACGGCCTAACTTTTGCAATATCTCAAACCTTTCAAACTTCAATTGTGGGGCTGCAACTTCACCCCACAGGGAAGGACTCCTTTCCTTGAGCAGTGGTAGAAACAACAACTGACTGTAACCCCCATTTTCCGTCCCCCTGCACTGCTGGGGGGGGAGGAGGAGGGAGAACATCGAAGGAAGGGGGATGGGGGGAAGGTGTTTTTAAGATTATTTTACTTCTCACTCTTTTGCTCTGATCCTGTTTGTAATAAATTTAATTAATATCCCCACTTTGAGACTTTTGCCTGTGATGGTGATCAGTAAGTGGCCTCTCTCAGCTCTTAACTCATCAGTCCTTAGCCGTTTCTTTTTCTCCTCTGTCCAGTTGCAGAGGGGAGTGAGAGAGCTACTGTAGTGAGTACCTGGCATCCAGCCAGAGTCAACCCACTACAACCTGTTAGACTGTGTTCAGTTTGGGGTCCTCTAACATAGGAAAGACATGGACCAGCTGGAGGTACCTCACAGAGGATCACCAAGGCAGTGGGGGGTGCTGCCTTTGCCCCATGCGGAGAAGCTGGGGGAGCAGGGCTGGGTCAGCCTGGAGAAGAGGCAGCTGCAGGGGCAATTAGCAATGTGCCAAGCACCTGCAAGGGGTGACTGAGAAGCTGGAGCTGTGCTCCTTGTGGTGGTGTGTGGCAGGACAGTGAGAGAAAACTGGCACAAGTTAAAACAAGAGAGAAAGATTTTCCCCATAGAGAAGACCAGGCAGGGGAGCAGGTTGCCCTAAGAGGCTGTGCTGTTTCTATGCAGCCCACAGCTGACCCTGCTTTGAGCCCAAGACAAGATAAAAGATCTCCTAAAGTCCATTCCAACCTGAATCTTTCAATGATTTTTCTTTGATCCTATGATAAGATACTACTTCCATAAGCCTATCCCATAATATTGAAGTGATATATGTCTGGAGAATCAGTGCTTCCTATGGAGCCCAGTGAAACACTGGATCATGGAAACTGCATTTTAAATGCCCTTTTTCAAAATCTTACAGGACGAAACATGTACATTTCACAGAATTTAAAAGATAAAATCACAATAAAATTTTAATACCTAAATCACATAGCCTTATTTTAAGATGAGTGAGATGACAAGTATTTAAATCCCATCATTCTTTACTGGAAACTAATCCAAAAGACTTCACAGCAATAAGAGAAGAAAAAAGTAATACTTGTATGTCCATAGGCCAAACAATTGAAAGTTAAGCTTTGCTTAGAAGAGATAGGAACGTTTTAAGCTCCACGAACACTTCCCGGTGCAGATAAATCATGTTTAAAGTTGGAAAAGTAAATATCCTCTTACTGTAAGGCTCAAAATACTACTTTTCTCCCTTTTTCCTAAAAATAGGAAAGGCAAATCCACATTCAATTACATTTCCACTTACACTGTTTGTTGACCTTGAATAAAATCAAACCAAACATTAAAAAAACCCAAACCACCCTTAACTCAGGAAATATTCTTAAAATGGTGTGCACTGCACTATTTCAGGAATACTTATTGCCATGCAGTTTGAATCAAGCTATGCAAGTATTTAAAATAAGCAGCATTCACTGTATTCAATTGCCACAGATATCGACGTAATATTTGTTTGAGAGCAGTTGGATCAGTTAGATCAACACTGATGCCTTAAAATATGGCACTGATTGCTGGTGGATAGCCCAGAGAAAACTACCATTCTTCTTAAGAAAACCAGATTAGAACCTAATAATGAAAGATGAATACATACTGAACTACCTTTCTTGCTCTATTGAGTGAACAGCTGAAAGTTGTTTATAGCTTTGCCCTTTCTAGCATAACGGTAAACAGGATGTTAAAATCTAGATCACGTTTGTGAAACGGAGTTCCCTAAGTCTGATAATTAGAGATTTTCATATGTAATTGCATTTGAAATTTAGGATTAAAATGAGCTATTAAAAAAAACCCTTATATTTTTCTTACACATGTAAAAAAATCTAAATAAAGATAAAAACAAGCTTTATTAAACCTAAGAGATCCAGATTTTTAAAGATAGAAATTTTCTGAAGGAAAAGTTGTGAAAGGCTAAAACTTGCTCATGTATTAATGCATTTTTTTTGAGAGTGCTTTATCAAGTGCTGCATTTGCATTTATTTTAAAAGAAGAAATCTGTTATCATATCAAGGTTTTATATTTAAACCATGACCAGTTAGTCTTCCTTATTGATCAGAAGAGTAGTTGGAAGTGAGATTGAGATAACTTTGGTATCATGATCATTAAAACTTTACTCAGCAGTTCACTGAATCTTCCTCAGTTACTTTGAACAGCCTCAAATTCTACCTTCTGGAGCTGCACAGTTGATCAGAAAGCTCACAGGTGAATTGTGTTCAGGTGTTTGGATACCACATTGCTCAACCAAAGTCTCCATCACAGAAATTCATACCCAAAATGCAGGGTTGGTTTTATTCTGATCAGAATCAGCCTTAGAAGAGCAACAGCATATTTGTGGCACAGAGTGATGTTAATAGCAAGAAAATAGGAGAAAAAGTCACTAAATTATCAAGAATTAAAAGGACAACAGCTGTCTAAATACATAATCTAGTAGAGACGTTTATATGGCTTTACAAGTCCCAAATTTTTTTAAAACAGTTATTTTCAATAAGTTGTGTAAATGGGATACATAGATGGTAGCAAAGAACGAGACATTTGTCCTCCCACATCCATGAATGACAGTTCGTATGGGAAGCACTGTTTCACAGTCTTTATGTCCAAATGCTCTCAAGCATGGATAAATAGGATATCCTACTGAAAATGTTTTTGCTGTGAATACCTCCCAAAACTAATTCTATGACAAAATCAAATTCTTTCCTAAGCTATTATCAGAAACCAATATTTTTTGACACTTCCAAATTATGGTTACTCCCAGAGAAGATAGAGAATATTAGTTCCTCTCTGCAGATGGCATATGAAGGGAGAGCAATGACAGAAAAACACAAAACCTGAAAATATGCACAGTGCCTTCAGGATCATGCCCAGCTGACCTTACAGCTGTACTCTAAATTAGGATTTTAGGCTCATACCCTGGTCCTCTGGGCAGACTGATTTCCTCGTGTATCAAGTCATCTCTCCCATATTCTTATCCCTTTACATAGAGTTATCCAATCCATTCTTCCCTTACCAATATATCCAGCACTATGATAGAGTCACAGTCAGTCAAAATTTGCTTGAAATAAAATTAGAGTATTTCCCATAATACTCACTTTATTTTTTTTGTCAGATAGAAAAAAAGAATCACAGATAAACGATGAACCTATCACATTATGCATCATGGACACAGAGGGGTGATTGGTACTGAATTGCAATAGGATGAAGGAACATAACTTATTTTATGTTTGAAGTACTATGTATCTTTATAAGCTTATAAATGCCATTCTTATGGAGAAAATTAAAATCAAGCTGTCAAATTTATTGGCAAGTAGAAAAAAGATAATTAAGGCCCCTACAGCAATGAGAACTTGTTATGCTATGCAGCTGGAATAAAAATTTTCATTGGTAACAAAAAGATTTCTGTGCATTGTTTTCATATTCCACAGGGTGGTCTGACCTAGTAGAATGCCATATTGCAACAAATAAACTCAGACATATGTTAGTAAAAATTAAAAAAAACTGTCATGAAATGAAGCATCTAGATTAGCAGAGACATCTGCAATGCTATTTCTTTTATCTTATTCCTTGAGAAAAATAAAGCCCTATTGATTATTCTACAGTCTTAATTGATATTAAAATCATTATGTTAACCTCTAGAAGTCATCCAGGCAACAAGACTTATCTGACCATTTGCCAAGTGAAAGAGTTCTGTCCTACATTTGGGTGTTTCCTTTATATTAAGCTCTTATTTATGTTTAATGTTTCTTTGATAACTAGACTAAAATCATAATAGGCATATTATCTTTTCCTGCCTTCTGCTTACTCATACATGCTGCCTCTGAGCAATTATCTTCATATTATTAACACATCTGATGTTTTCTACAGGGTCAAGACTACAAAAAAAGTTGTGCTTTTCTCCAGAAGCATAACAATCATTTGTTTGCTCTGATGTTTGCTTGTTCTGATGCTTACCCTTGACCATATACAGCAAATATCCCACTGCTTTCTATCTCCTTTTCCAAACTCCATTGACTCACAATTCCTTCCATTTCTGCCACTTAAATATTTGTCTCTGTGTCCACAGTGTAGGAAAAGTAAAAGTATTTGAGGGGAGAACAGATATACTCACACTCATGTAATAAAAATGGAAACTGAAAGAGACTTGCATTTAACAGTGAGTAGCAAATTGAACAGGAATTTGAGATTGTCTAGCTTAACAAAGAAAAGGCAAATAGCTCTACATTTTGCATTAAATCTTATCTTTTTTAAATGTGAAAAAATAAGAAGACTGTGCCTGGAATGTCATGTTCAGCTCTGCTTTCTGAATTACTAGATGGATAATGAAATATTAGGGTACATCTAAGATTTTCTTTTTCAGGAAAGGAAAGATTAGAACACATAAATACACTTTGATGATGAAGTTTACAAGGTGGAAAAAGAGCATAATTTGGCTGGACTAATTACAAAAATGCAAGAGCATCTTTAAGTAAATTGCTATTCTGAGCTTGATCTTCCTAGGAGTCTCAATTTTCTTTTTGTCATAATCTAATTTTCTTTCCTTTTGAATTTTAATTATTCCAAATGAATCATCCAGTGCCAGTCATTCATTATCTGCCTTCAGATTTCTGGGGCTGGTTAAAAGCTGAATCCCTGAGTGGCTGACCTTGGAAGGCACCACTGGGGATCACAAGAACTTTGGGGAGCACTAGTGACTGGTCTCCAGTGGGACTTTGTGCTGCTGGTCACAGCACTGATAGCTTCTGCCTTTTCCACATTCTTTGTCAGCATGTAATTTTCCTGATCAGTGAGGCTCACACGTCCCCTATTCTTCCTTTTGCTGCTGATTTACCAGTAGAAGATCCTCTTAGTTTCCCTACCACCATGTCTAACAGATTTAAAGGTAAAAACACTTTCATGGTCTAAGTCTGTTACAGTATGGTATATTCTAAGGGGCATGTGAATCTTTTCATTTCAATAGAACATAATGAAAAAAGCTCACAAGGTCCGGAAATAGCAAGTTGAATTCATAGCAACCAAGAGATCTTTTCTCATAGGCAATCTTGCTCTTCCCCTTGTAAACACTGTTCAGACAGAAATGGTTTTTACATGTGTTGATGGGTAATGTCTCTCTCTTATACCTTCACTTCTCCCCTCCCTTGCTTTGTCTTGGCAAAGTACAGCTATCATACTCTACCCTATACTCTCTACTGAAGTTTGTTGTGGGAGTCGGGAGCTCGTTGAAGTGTGCTGTACAAGTTAAGGGCTTGTTAAGCCAGAGTTAAGACAATTATAGAATAAAGCATGTCCTTGACATGTGGACTGGTGTCTTTGTCCAGCCTGACAAGAATTTATAATGAACACCACCCCCAAATGGGTCATGACACCAGTCATGTCCAGCAGTCTGGGAGATAAGTGCACTCAGGTCCTAGAGCAGATACGACTCTTGGTCTAGGGAAAGAAGCAATTAGATGATGTTCTGAATGGGGAGCTTCCCCAGGAGGCTAGAGAGATTTCTGAAAGACTGTAGCATTCATGGTCATGCAGTCATGTGTCCCCCTAGCACAAGATTTCTTCTGATGAAGGCACTCCAGAGAGAAGTACATCAAGCTCATAAGACCACAGCATTTCCTGTACAGAAATTTGAGAGGGACAGAACACTACCAGCACAGGTTGCAATAAAGATATCTTAGCAAAAGACAGTCAGCAGAGGGTCATCATCTCCCACCACACATGGTATCCATGATTTTTCTCTGGTGGCTCAAAGGGTTTTGCAAGATGAGAGAGTAACAATGTGTGTCTATACTGGGAGAAGCGCTGCAGAGGGCCCTCGATGGGTATGTGAAACCTATTGAGTCAAACTGGGCAAACAAGGAAGAAATGCAGAAAATTCACTTAATGCTTTGAGACATCCTTCACAAATAAAAGTAAGTAAGATCAAAATCCTCAAGGGATATATGTAATACTTCTTAATGTCAGAAGAAGCCTCAAAAAATAGTGAATTTGGGCACATCTGACTGAAACAAATATTTGTTTGTTCAGGAAAAGTGGACTCTTATGTTCTTTCTTCTAATTAACATCCATTGCCATCTTCCTGAGACCACTATGGATTCAGTTCTCACATTTTTATTCACAATGTCTACAGCCTTTCCCAGTAATCGTTTCCACTAAAAGCATACATATAGAAGGCAACTTCAGAACATCTGTGTACTGTCATCAGTCTTCCCAAAGAAGAAACAGCAAACAGTTCTGAAGAGACTAGCCAGGCTTTACATCCTTGTTCCTTCAGTCAGTGCCACAGAAGCCTTAAGAACATTTCATTACAAAATCTACATAGGAGAGACATTGTTAATGCTACATATGAGTTAAATCCCCAAATGACAAGCTAAGCATCTGTGAAATAGGAACAGAACAATCCACAAGTCCATTATTGCTGTATCATAATCTTTTTTGTGCAAGGGGTTGACTTCCAAGAAGTTTGTTAGCTATCACTATGTACTACATAAGACTACCTTTCTAAAACATATCATCAGATGACTGTGGATGAAGATATATGAGTAGCACATGCTCATAGCAAAAATTTTAGCAACAGTAGTTCAGAGCACTTCTCTTTTTAGGGTTACCATTGGATCGGTTCCAGACAATACTGTATGATCACTCATATTAATAACACAGGTTTGAAGGCTTTGAGGTAAATAATACAGAGGAAGGCTGATAAAGCTGAGAAACTAAAACAAACAATGTAAAGAAAAAAAAATTGATGTGAACTCAACAGTATCCTTTGTCCTAAATATGCTGAAAAATAAGCAAGGAATTATGTTTTAGTTAAATCAACTACATTTTAAAATTGAACTTCATGTTTAGTACTCTGCTTGCTAGTTTCCATTTACAGCTTTCAACCACAGTCTCAAAAACTGGAGCTGTTTGGAAAAATATTAACCTGCTGTATGCATTAAGTACACCATGTGCCTTAAAAATTTGCTAATGAATGATCTGCAAATAAAATCCCATTATTAAACAACAGCTATCGATTATTAATTAAACAATAATTAAGCAACAACTTGAGCTATTACTAGCTGTTCATCACACTTTCACTCATAGTTGCTTAGCAGCTGGTCAAAAGAACTGCTTTTAGATAAATAGGTTTACTCATGGGATCATGAAATAAAAATTGACTCAGTCTAAATTAGAACATTCCAGTTTTGCTTGATAATAGAACACCCACAAAAATGTGCAGATAAGAACATAGGTTTAAACTGTATTTAACAGTAAAGCAACAATTTACTGTTGATACAAAGCTGAAGATTGAGGGTGATCAAAGCAGGAATTTCTGAGGCTTTATTTCTCCTGGAGTTACACTATGCTCTCACCACCTTCATGCATTCTATCAACATTACCTGAAAATAAAGTAATCTGACCTCCACCTGCATTTCAGTCACCAAAACCAAATTAGGAACACAAGTCTACTTTGTAGACCCTGTTTGTAGACAGAAACCAAATTTTTCCCCTTAGAAGATTCATGGTTTGCCTAGAGAAAAAACCCCATCACATTTAAGGTGATGAGTTTAAAATCGTACCTGAAAAACTCCATGAAAGAGAAGCCATAACCATGCTGTTCAGCAATTCCCGCACAGACAACATTTGCAGATGCTCCAATCAATGTTCCATTACCTGCAGTTCAGAAAAAAAATACCAGTTTATAGTTGTGCTCTGTTTCTTACTTTTCCTCTGTTTATTCTGTGCTAAAGTCTCAAGATGCTAGAAATGAGAAATTAATTTCCATTGTATAGACTTGGAAAGAAACTTACAGACAATATCTCCACATCCTATAAATAGCTTCATGCCTTGAAATATAAACCTGGTATTAATCTCTGATTCTACATAAGCCAGAAAAATAGGCAAGGAACATAACACCAAAACAGTTGTCAAAATGACACCAGAGACTTGCATTCAGATAAACTTCTTGATTTTTAGTTTTGCATACAAGAAGGTACCATCAGATGAGTTGGAAAGAAAAGACAAGATAGTTTGAGGATGCTAAGAAAAATTGATGCCTTTTTTGTTTATACAAATTTGACATTGATAAATTAGTGCCTTTTTTATAGACAAACTAACAAATTCCTGAGATTTATTTGGGGTTTTTTTTACAGAAATTTAAAACAAAATAAGTGAGACAATGGAAGGGAATGGACTGGTTTAAATCTCTCTGCTAAGGCAAAAGGATCACAAACCTGCTTACCTAATCACCATGGTGCTTTAATATATAATGGAACATAATTTCATTCAGTGAACTTCACCAAATTATTTTATACAAGTCCCCATAAGAGAGGAACACACAGAAAAAAAATAATTTGCCACGTTTACAATGTGCATCTATCCTCTTGGAAGAATAATACACCTCTCTTCTCCTAAGCCTTTTCCAGTAATTTATTTATTTCTGTGTTTCCTTTAAACTTTCAAGAATCTAGCAATGTAGTGAAGTCAGGTATTCAGAGCTCAGAAAGACTGACCCATTTTTCTATATCTTTGCCATGAGTCATACCTCAGACTTAAGACATGCTGCATACTTGACTTCTACAAAGCAGATGGCTTCAGCAAATATTTCTGATCTAAGGCACGACTCAGGAAGTGATAGTGACTCCTACATTCTGTTAACTGATATTTTGAACAAAGGAGGTAACAATCTAGGAGATTTTTTTTTATATTGTGGCAAGTCATCTCTTTTGTCATACATCACTACATTAACAATCCATTATTCTAAGCACAAGCCTTCCTTTGCTCTTGTTGGCATACAGTTACTCTTCTCACTTTGGTTCTGTTAAAAATTTCAGCTCCATGGAAACTCTTCTGGTCTGACTTTGAGAGAAACAGATGCAATTAATGTCCCAATTAATTGTTTTGACTTAGTAAATGCTTCAGATCACTCAGAGATCAGTTTACCAAAGAGTATCTCAGAATAAAGGTAGAAGTATTATTGCCCCAAGTATTTGCACATGGTACCCGTACGGCCTTCTGCATCTGAAAATGCACACAAAATGAGCAATTGTCCAAAAATATTCTTAAAAAATAGTAGAAAACTCTTAAATTCTAATAAAGTGATGTGCTATAGTTCAGATATTTTTGATTTGTCATTCTAGGGACAAAGAAACAACTTTGAGAAAAAACCTAGACTCCCAAATGTTGCTCAGGACTTTTTTTTATTATTATTATTATTTTTAGTTGATTTCCTGTGAGCCAAAGCTTTCCAATAAAAGGCCCCAGTATGGCCAAGATTTTTCCAACTGGGTCTGAAGAGAAAGCATGATTTTTATTTACTCCAAGTTGGTCAATTATCCACACAAAATAGGCAGCAAACTGAGATTTTCATCCTAGAGCAGAGATCTAAATAAGGGTATCTGTTGTCTCAGCTGAGTGGCCTAAGCAACACCTATTAAGAACAAGAGACTGGTTTTATTTTCTCAGCAGCAGCCTAAAACAGCTCTTGAGCAGATGCCACTACGGAAGAAGAAAGAAGCTGAAAATTTCTTGAGATGAGAAAAGCATTCCACTACACTCCCTGCAATACCAAATAGACATTTTATTCCATACATTTAATTGTCCCTTTATTTTTTTATTCCTATTTATTTCTGTTCTACCAGGAGCTATGCTAGGTGAGCTGCTTCCTAGTTGCTCTGTTTTTAAGACTTTGACATTGCAAAGGATCTGGAGCTCAGTGCAGAGGTCTTGTCTGTCTACGAGGAATTCTGCTGATGTTGGTGAAACTGCACATCAATACAAGGGTGTATCCTTAGTGATCATAAAAGTATTATGATCATTCTTGTGAGACATCAAGGACTATTTGTGAGCTCAGCTTCTTATCAAACACAGTGAATCACCCCCACACCCATGCACACGTGCTTCAGGTGTGGAGAAAAAAGGATGACTAAGCTTACTAGAGGAACAGAAACCTTTAAAAAACAGTGTCTAGCACTGGTCATTAGAAATGGCACAGCTCATTCCCTTGCCCTCTCTTTGCCTCAAAGTATATCTTAATTATTTTAATGCGTGATTAAAAATATTAAATTGGACGTGGTACAACAGTGCTCCTGGCAGTTACTGGCATGAGAAAGCCAATACACAAAGCATGTGGCTTAATGCAAAAACAGAACAAATGAATGCAGCTGATGTTATTAGAGGAGTCAGGCAGGAACACTTTAGGAATTTTCAATTCCAAAGTAATCACTACTCTACAGCCTCCAAACATTTCATAAGAGGTTTCTGCTCTATGTGTAGCAAAATCAGTCATCACTCTCAGAATATTATTACTGTAGACAAGGATCATAGCTCTGGCTTCAAATTAAAGAAAGGGAACTGAAACTGCACTTGTCCCATGGCTGTGAGTAGATACGGTTGAGATCTCCGATCAGCGTGCACTCTCCTATACTGTATATAGGTTATAGTAATACCTTCACATAATGAAGTATTATGGAAAGAGTTTCTATTTCAGCAGTGAATTGATTTCCCCAAGTAGATTTCACTTGAGAAGAAATCGTCACCTTAAATGTTATCTGAGAGGAGCAGCAATTCTTTTTTATTTGTTTGGAGCGTGTGTGCAGTTTAATTAGGTACCGGCTCAGCAGGCTTCAAAGAACAACACTGAAATTAACAACAGAGGCAAACTTTTGTTTTGCCTCCCAGGAACATCTGTCTCCACGGCACAGGTTTAATGGCCAGTCTTCGTGAACGAAGATTTTGGGAAAGGTCTTTTACCTTTCCAGCCTGCGCAATGGATTTTTTTTTTTTTTTAGGTGAGACACAGCATGCACTGAACTGAGCCCACCCTTTAATCCTAAGGTTCATCTGCCGGGGCCAAGCAAGCTTGGACAATGGCAGTGAGGTCCTCAGGACGTAGGTTTGTTTAGAGTGACCTTCTCATAGATGAATGGCCTCACAGGGCTAACGGGCTCCATCTGCCCGGGGGACTGGGATTTGAACCTGGGTCGCAGCGGTGAGAGTCCTGCATGCTAACCACTAGGCCACCAGGGGTCCCCTACGGCACAGGTTTAAGTCAGTAGTGAAACAGCAACACTATGACTTCGGAATCATGCAAAACTCAAGACTAGGTTAATGTACACAGAAACCTACACATGTTAAACTCATTCAAATTGATGCAAATTAAGAATAAGCATTTTTTAGGACTTTACCCAATCTTGACTTCAACTTCATATCATCTGCAATCTTAAGAATAATTCAGCTTAAAAAGACTCCTCCTTGCTTGTTTGTATGATCAAAATAAAATAATGCATGGATGAAACAATAATACTGCAATAACCAATCTGTTTTGATGAATCCTATTGTAACGTTTTGTTGACTCCTACTGTAACTCATCCTTTGTTGCAAGGCAGATGGTTATTAAGAAACTGGTTTCACTACAGTGAATTATATGTTATTTTTGTAATATCAATAGGTTGTGATATGTATGAGGTAAGCAACACATTTTATCCTGAATATCTATTCTGCCTTTTATTCTTGATAGACTACATGCACTGATGTCAATACTAACTATGCTTAATAGCTTACAAGCATGAAATCAAGAGAGATCTTTTTCTTAATGAAAAAAACAATAATTCTCACTTTGAAGTGTGACCATAGAATGATACAGATGCTTAAACACATGCTGCTACCTAAGCTACAGAGAAGAAAATGACAGAGGAATCCTCAGAGATCATATGCATTTTTCCATGGAACTGCTCTAGCTTTGCTCAATCATTGCAGAAACACAATAGAAGGTTCTGCTTCTGTCTAGAAAAGGTGACATAAAAGTTTCTTTCTGGTATTTCTCAAGAAAATTACTTCAAATATATTTAGAGAATGTGAAATCAATTGCAAGTATAAGGCAGTATTCAACAGTTTTAGTTAAGAACAAATCTATCAAGAAATATCCAAGCCCCACACATAAAAACATGCTTTTGCATCTCCAGCTAACTTAGAGCTACAAGCAGGAAGATGTTGACAAGGTCTAACAAGGTGATTTGATACCTGCACTATCCACCAGCCCTGCCTCTTCAAGCCTTCTGCTCCCACTTGCAGCTACTTCTTTGCAACCCAGTGCTCAGCTATTACCCTCTGCTACATCACTGTTTCAGAGACTGCCAAATGCAAACCCAAAGCCTGCATACCACACAGAATGCATCTCCCTTGGGCCCAGACAGCCTCTCTCCCAGTACCCAGAGTTTGCCCAAGTCGCTATAACCTGCAATGCACTGAAAATCAATGCTAGGAGAACCGACGAGGCTTACTGAAGGAAAGGGCAGGGAAATCAGATTAGAATCATACAAGAAAAGCGAGAGAGTTTGCAGCAATAACTTGCTTCATCTCACTTTAAACCTCATTCTCAGTTGTTGATTTTTACTTGTCAGCAGCACATTTATTATATCTAAATATTGTTAGTTCTCAGAAGTCCCTTTGGTATTGCCTCTGTCAAGAGCAAGCCTAACCCTTGTGTTTGCTGCATTAATATGTTTGCTTGGAGAATCACCTCAAAGTGCCTGGCAGGATTAGTATTTATTGCTCAAAGCACTGAGAAATCAAAGGGAAGGGATTATCACAAATAAAGATGTTTGACCTAGCGTGAGCAGCCTTCATAAACAGTAACTTTCTTGAATATAAAGGAGATAATACCTTGGGTAACAGTAGGTGGAAAAAGTGGATGGTTTACAGAAAAGTTTTGTTTTGCTGTGAGAATCACAGACCACTTCCCTTCCACACGCTCTGACGGTGGAGAACAAGCTATACCTGTGCTCAACTGGGAGACTTTCTGCATTTTCTCTTGCCTATATCTCTGACCAGCTAGTGTAGAAGCAAAAAGACTACCCTATTTTCATGCCAACAAAAGCCCTGAAAAGAGCTTTTCCCTGGCCTTTGGAAAGCATCTGTGACAGGCCCAGTTTTACATAGCACAGCTGTTCTCACTGCTCTGTCCAGACAAGTGTTCTCTTTCTGAAACCAGGAGTTTGCTATAGTCATGAATAATTTTAGGGTGAGGATTCTCAGCCCTGCTTTTTGCTGTAATTAAGCCATCTCATTACAGCATCATAGCAAAACTTACTGAAGGAAGCCAAGTCCTTCCTTCCAATCCATTTTTAAAAGAATTCTGTGCAATCTCCCATATACTTTACATCATTAAATAAAGGTAGAATGATGTGACTGGCTTCTTTTCCATAGCATATTCCATTTCTCTACTTAAAGTATAGACTGAGCAAATGTAGCAAGTCTGCCAAAGTGAACACTGACCAGTTCTGTCCAGTTCTGGTTTTGATTAGCCTTACAGGAGACAGCCTTCATAGCTTTCAAAAATTTTCAGTTTCACATAAAAGTAAACCAGATTTGCCTCATGAAAAAAAAAGCCATTTATATTCATCTGTTAAATGTCCACAAGTCTTTAATATGTTCTAATAATATGCAAGTCTTGAATACCTTAATATTTTTTTATGTGTTAAAATTAACAAGCCCTGGATAATCAAACTTTGCAGTCAATAAAGAACAGAATCAAGGCCAATTAAACCATTAGCAGTCCCTAGAAGTCCCAGTCAAGACACAGGCATGCATGAACTCATTCCATACTGTTACTTGTGATAGCCGGCAGTCTTATGATACCAACATTTTTTTCTTTTGCTGATTTGGAAACTTTTTGAATGGTATGTTTCTACATAAATGCATAAACATGTACTTTATACAAAAAAAAAAAGATTAAAGAATGCAAACGAAAATCTTGGGTTAACTTATCCAAAAAGTTCATTGAACTGCATTCAACTCAATGCTTTTAATGAGATGAAATTTACCATTTTTTATCACCACTACAACACCACCAGCAAGAGTGGTGTTAGTTAGTTACTGGAAGATTTGCACTAGTCAATGCTCATTGCTTCTTTTTTGCTATGAGAGGAAAAGGTGAAATTTAAATTTTTCATTTTTCTAGCAAAAGTGTGAAATAAATAAGGTGAGTTGCTGAACATCCTGCACTTGCTACTTTAATGACATAAACAAATCAATAAACGTCTATCAAATCCAGACATCTGTAAAAGATACATAAGACCTGAGGTGATCACTAAAGCCACTTCTCAAAGTCAACCTACCCAGTACAAGCATAAAACAAACTAGTACAATGATGGATAATATCAGCAGTGTACTCTGACATGCCATTCCCCCATGCTTTGAGACACATATTAAAATAGGTTCCATTTAAAGCTTTTAATGCTGCACACAAGTCCCAGTTTGCACATATTTTATCTCGGATTTTTAGATTCAGAGACTAAAACTATGTCAACTCAATTTCACAGCTTTGCCACATGTGACACTATTAGAGACCAAATATTGAAAAATTGTTTTATGTGTAGAAACCTGGCATAAAAGTACATTATTCAACTTTATCGTAACTTACTTTGAAGCTAAGCAGCACACAAAAAATATTCCCAAAATAACAAAACTGTGTCCCTCCATTAAGTTATTTTCAAATATTTAGCTGCTTTAAATTCAGATTCTACCTTGAATCACATTGATGTTCAGTCAGAGCCTACCTGTTATGATTTGCTATAGTTCAAGTGCCTTGTTTAAAACTGTTTCACAACTTCTCTTCCCAACACCTAATGCTTTAGGTGTGCTAACTGCAACTGTGCTGGAGAGATTTATTAATATATACATAAATAATATCTGGAGCATGATTATAACTTTCCTTAGTGTCATACAGAGAGTCTGATTCCTCAATATAAATCAATATGAATATTGCAAACCAAGATTTTTTTCACCTCAAGGTGCAGAGGAGAGGTGCCTGGAAAGCATATGCAGAAGAAGGAAAGTAGATGGTCCAGTATTATCTTCTGCACTTAAGTGTTTTGAAGCTTGCAATAGTTTCCCTGCCTTGTTCTGTCTGATAGCCCAAGTGTTACCTTCTAACTGAATATACCTCTTCTGCTGACAGCTATTCAGAGTCTGTATTCTCATATTGCAGCAACTCACCAATACAACATAATGAGATTGTCTGTTCCACATAATTCTGAAAACAGAAACGACCAAGGCTTCTGGAAAGAATTTTCTGTCATTTATGATAAAGAAATGTACAAAGCAAGTAAAGAAAATTAAACACATCTCCACATATACTGTGTGGGAGCTTCAAATGCCAACTCTGATCACTATCCTATCTCTAGTTTGGAGAACGTTATAGCTTGCAGTTATTTTACACAGATTTAAAACCATTAATAGAAGCATTTCAAATTTATCAGTAATGCTAGCACTATAATCAAGTGATTTTGATGTTTGTTATAATTTTTTTTCTAAATCAGTATTACATATACATCTCTTTATTTGCATTTTAAAATATAAGATTTACCATCCAAACTATAAATCCTCATCAGTACAGCTGAAACAGGATCTGTTAGTCCATATACTTTATATTTCACGCTTAATGACATACATACATCTGCATATGCATGTCTGCCAAGGTAACTCTTTCTAAGCTTAGAAAAATGTCCTTGCTGAGAAAAATCTACTAGTTTCAGTACGGGGGTTATTTCCCATATTATCTCAGTGTTATAAAACCAAACAGGCCTCTGATATTGCCTTCATACAGTCAAACATAAGTCTGTCAAATGGACACACTCAGTTTTAGCTGGTTTTACATTCTAGGTTCACAACTTTCTTCTGTATATCTTCCATGTCACAGAGGATAATCTTTGGTAATCTTAAAGATCAGAGAACATCCTTCAGCTTCAGGGACTCTAGTAACTAGCCTGGATCTCACACCAAGGACTTCTCAGTACTGCTGGGCTTTAAGAAGCTCACACTTAAAAAGCATGAAGATAGCTCAGAGTTTCAATGTCATAAGGGAGCTAAGGAAAACAGCAACTGGATTTTTATAGAATGTTACAGATTCTGACAGTTAGAGAAAACAGCAAGAGGACAGTTTGGGCTCTCAAGTATAAACAGAGTGAAAAGATTCCTCACACTTATATCCCATGATGCTGTTTTTCAGATTATAACAAAACTCAAAAACTTTCAGCTAGCATATGAATGAGTTTTTCATTAAGAATAAGCATGTAGTACTGCCATTTAATGGACAGCAATCAGAGTTAAATAATTTTCATAATTGCAAACATCACAGAAACAATGCAAAGTATACTCAGAAAGTAAACTAGACATTAGTGGAAGACATCCAAAACACATGCCTCTAGATGTGTACAATTTAGAGACATAATGCTGCTAAAGACTGCCCTGCCGTCTTTAAGGAAAAACTTTGAGAGATTTCCTAAATTTCCTTATTTAATTTGCCTGCCTTTCAAAGTCAAGAGCAACAATGTCCCTTTCCTTTTGAAAGATTGCTTTAATTCCTTATAACACCACCCTTTGATTTGGACTGAGTTTTATATCCATAAAAAAAATACTTACCTAAATCAGGACTATCTCACCCATAAGACAGGAAACTAAACTCTAAGATTTCTTGTCATTAAAAGACTCCTTTAGAAACAACAGCAACTTTCAATATCCATGTCCTGGTTAAAATCAAGATCAGGTAGGTAGATTGTCTCCACCAAATGATTTTCCTATACTTTCAATTACACATTTTATACAACAGTTAAATTCAAAAGCAAAGCTGAATAGTGCTCCTCTTAAATAATGGCTATATTTTTATACCATTTTTTACAGACTTCTTTAATCTTTCAAGTTGAAAATGTTATACAAACTTCATCTATTGTAACCATAAAAGAACTTCAAAGTAGCTACATTTTTCCATAATATTAATTATACATATTTAATACATTTTATGTTTTATTGAAGGATATCACTTTTTCCTCATATTGCAAAGAAAGAGAGTTGGTTTATGAATATAAACAATATTTCTGGCTTTATACCGTTAGTGTGTCTGAAGCTTTAAAACTAGTTTAGGATTTTACTGAGCAGAATCAGCAGGGAATAATGAATCAGTGATATTCGACTGTGCAAGGCCCCATCTGCACCAGGGACCTAAGGAGGGGTGCTGAGAGGCAGAATAGCTACAGCACTGGACCACTGAGAGAAATCCCGCTGTTTAGCTACACTGTGGGATAGCTGTAACAGCTGTAATTAGCACATGTCCTGTGGATAATGAATTTTATTCACACCTGTGTTTTGACCCTGTAAGGATAGAAGAGAAGTTCCAGCAATCCTCTCTTCCTACCTCCTGTCTTGATGTAGAGCCTACAGCTGAGTCATGTGGCCAGAACATGCATCCTAGAGAGTGCCTATTTCCGCAGAATTGTGAAAATGATGACTTTCAGGTGTTGTCCTTCAAGAAAATACACAGAGAAGGAAAATAGTGCAAAAACTTTACCCTGTAGAAAATACTCCCTCTGGACCATAGAATGGGGTTTGCAGCAGTTTTTGCACTTTTCTATGCTAGCACCTGAGATCTCAGAAGGTAGGCGCTTCCAAATTTAATTTGACTTTTTTTTCAAAAGCATACTGTTTATAAATCATGGGGGGGGGGGGGGGAAAAAGAAAAAAAAACCAATTAAAATCCAGCTCTTTAAATGTCAAATGTAGAAAAATCCTTCAAATAATATTTTAGCTATAACCCCTTCAGCTCAGTACATAATCAAGTTCTACACAATTAAACAATCTTAACAGGTGAATTTCTGACTGTACACTTATTCAATTTAAGTTGAATCCTTATTTCATGCTATTTTAAAACTCATGAGTCAATAGAAAAAGTGCAATTAAAGTTCCTCTTGTTCTGAAATTGCTGTAGCTAGCAACCTTCATTTGCTCTCCAGAACTTCAGGGCACCGTTCCCTAGACGCTATTGGAAGGTCTACATAACATTCAGTCTCCAAAGTGTCATAATTCTATCATGTACTAAAATAGGAAGCATTAATGAATGAAGCTTTATCCAGTGTTCTCTCGTGCAAAAGAAATACAGATACAGATTCATCAGAACAGCACAGAAGTTCCTTCCTTGTTTGTTTCCTTTAGTACCTTTTAGATTTCCTGTTTTCTTTCTCTTCATTGTCAAAATGTAATTGAAATACTGGCATATCTCACATAAAAAACCACATGAGCAACACAATTTTTCTAGATACTTAGTTAGCCTGCCCACTAATACCCAGACAGATGTGAATTAATAGGGTTATTCAGCATTCAGAAGATTTGACCAATCAAAGGGCCTAAAAGTCTGAATTCGTTTGACCTGTCTTTGGGAACCCCTCTCAGTCACATGAGGGGCTCCAATGTGCTCAACAGAGAGCATCTGGCAATTTCAGTGGATGAATAAATATCTTGAACATTCCAGTGTCCCCATCATCAAACAGGGAGGCTGGGGTAAACAAAAATCTAAATTTCTAGAACCAGATCCCCTGGAAAATTATCATGTTTATTTCTTAACCTTGTAAGATTGACCTGATCTGAACAAGAAAACTTCTGCCAAAGACAAGAGGAGAACTCCAAGGAATATCCAAAGAGTTCAAAACTGTGACTCTCACCGGGAACTGCTCATGGTTATCACTGTGCTCGGCTTCCTTGATTAAGAGTCAGAATTTTTCATCCCTTCTCACCTTCAGAGACACATTTTACAGAACAAGGAGCACCTACACGATATTCCATTAGTCCTTGTGTCTGAGCCCAATGCCATGAAAGACAGAAATTTAATAGCAGCAGCTCTCTTTTGGAAGACAATGACAACAATGTGGCAGTTATACCATCAAAGGTCTTTTCATCTTATTTGAAACTGACTCCATCCTTCCAGGACAACAGCTAAAGCAATGAAGGAAAATTACTGTCTTTTCTCATCCTATTATCTTCCAAACCTGTAGTTGCCTGTGCACTTTGTGACAATAGGAGAAAAGTAATTGCAACCACTGGAAATTTTTTAGGAGAAAATGCTGCATGGCATTTTCCAAGACAGACACTAATGCTGACACTCCTTTTACAGACACATAAGCAGTGTTTACCCTCAACTCCAGAAATGGTATCAAATTACCAGAAAATAAGTACTGCATTATGTAGGAAACAGCTAACCCTAAAATATGTAGTTATAATGTGTTATTACATCAGACTCTTCTACAAAATGTCTTGTTTATCCAAGTTCCTTTGGTTGCATAAACAGTGATAAGATCCAATTTTTGCCCTAAGCACCAGGCAGCAATGATATCATTTTCATCTACTCCTTCCACAATGGGATTAGTCTTCCTTGAGGATTCTTTCACACTACTTCAGGGCTGATAAGAATTCTCTTTTGGAAATAGTTTTCAAAAGCTATCAACACTTCCTTTTTAGAAAAAATAAAAGCCCCTTTTCCCCTGCTTTTCAGGGCTACATCTTCTAAATCTAAAGCTTTTCCACACTTTTTATTCTCCAACAATAAGCTCCTGTCCATTAGCTTTTTGTTTTGACAATGGAAAATCAGAAGCATATTAAATTTCAGTCTAACACAGCAAATGCTCAGCTTTATCCTAGTAGATCACAGTCTGGAGAGTTAAAGCTTTTGCTGATAATGATATAACTTTTTATGCAAATATTTTTATGGAGCATATGTAGGCACCTCCTATGGATCTCTAATATCTTTAATTCAAATAATTCTCATGGTAATGTTTACATTTTTACTTTTGTCTCATACTGCATACACACAGAAGTCTCTTAAAATCCAGGCACCCCTTCAACAAATCAAATTAAGGGAATCTGGGTTAACATGATAACAGATATTGGAGGAAAATCAGCTGAGACTTGTTAAGGCTCCAAGGCTGGTGAAGTGTCTCCCACTGAGAATATGTCAGCGTAATCTGGCTAACTTTATGCTGTTTATGCTTTTTTTTTATCTGACAATTTAATGAAATGAGAGTATGTTCAGTGATCAACAAATTCACAGAAACATAGTGTCATTTAGGTCGCAAAAGACCTCTAAGAATTTTGAATCCAATCAAAACGCAAAGAAAGACAATATTTTTATGGCAAACATCTATATAAAGATATGCTGATTATTCAAATCACTGGTTTTAAAGAGGAACAGATTAAAGTCGCAATATAACGATGAGTATTGATAAGCACAAAGAGATATTCCTCAAATGAATAACTGTGGTTTGGTATAAATTGTCCTGGAATTGTAACATGCTCTTAAAATTCAATCTGTAAATTATATCGCTATAATCTTTGTTAGGTATTAAGGTCACTTGTACTAGCAATCACTTAGCTAAATAAACAAACCAGAACTTGTATTATACCCAAAACTGGTTTCAGTTTTAATCCCTGTAAAGTCAAGGAAACTATTTGAAGAGGTATGGAGGGGAAGAAGGCATGGATCCAGGGTGAAACAACCTTTTTTTCCATTTTAACTTTATATAAACTAACTACCTAAATATTTAGAGATCAAAACACAGCCCAACACAATGCAATTAGCATTAAAATTCTAAGTAATGAAAAAAATAATACTAACTTTATTTCTCATTAAAAACTTACATACTTTAATTGTACTTAGTGGACCTGCTATTTGGAAATGTTGAGTTGTAACACCTTCATAAGCCATTAGTAGAATGTAAAAAAAACCCTGCAAATATTAATTTAAAAACTACTGGATGGCTGTTCTCTCTTACTGTTATAACGATTAGAGAGGAAATCCTGGGCCTACAACACATAAATGCCATATTTTTAATTAAAAAACCCCAACGTGATGAAACCAACTAATGCACTGACAGTACACAAAATCCCAGTTTACACCAAGATGGGCACTAGAAGAATGGTTGTTAATTTCATTATTAGAAGTGCATTTCCCAAAGACTTCAAAAGGACTTTCCTTTGAATGAGGAGTGAAAAAGGTCAGAAAATGGATACTTAAATCATTTCTGTAAGCCAGCCAGAAAACCTCTCAGTAACTTCAGCAGACTTTGAAGCAAGCATTCAGATCTCAGCTATTATATAGTTTCTGCATCTTTTCAATGAGCAATGATGGCTGTAAATGTATCTTTGTCTTTTCTCTTCACAAAAGATCAGAACCCTATAAGCACCATCTGGACTGCTTTTTTGTGCGTCTGTAGATTATGCAGATATAGACTTCAAAAACAGACTGCAAAAATCCTATTGTAGCAGCAGTAACTGGGATCCTTATCAAGGAGTGCTTTGAAGTCAAAAGGAGCTGGATCAGGCCCTCCATATGCTTTGCATAGTAAAATGACTGAACCTATTGTACCAGTTTATCCATGTCATAATTGCATAGCTATTACCTTATGTCAGCTTTCTCACATAAACTCTTACCTCCAAGGCACGCACCCATGGCCAATGAGAAGATTAATGGTTTCATAGGCAGGTTAACATCTGGATCTTTACTCAGGTTGAGAAGTACAGGAATCTGTGGTTTAAGAAGAAAAGAGGGAGAGAATCAGGAGATGTTATCCAACCATCAGCACAATATAAATAAAGTTCATTAAAGGAAACAGCTTAAACTACCAGTAATTCCAAAGACTAACTTGGGGGGGGAGGGGTTGTTGGGGCTTTTTTAGCAGTGTTTTTGTATTTGATGTTGTTTTTCTTTATTAGTATCTTTGCATCATATGCTTGATCTAGACTCACTTTTCCCCACTGATTGTGCTAGTCCCACAAGCTAAGGAGAAGGTATCAACATTAAGCCAAGCCTAGCACAAGTACTGCTACCAAAACTGAGGCTGTCTTAAGGTTTTGAGTGCCTTCCATTAGATCCTTCTAGTTCTACAGGAAGCTGACAGCAACTATAAATCAATTCCCTTTCATTTCTTGCTGGAGAGGGTGGTAAAAGATGCCCAAACCTTCAGTCAAAATGGCAGTAGATCATGTGTCACTAACCAAAAAAATTCTGAATCCTTGTTATAATCAAAATTATTTGATGTGTTTGGGAAAAAAGGAGAAAGGTCCATGTGGCAGGCTTCTAAATTCATAAGCATATATGAGTTATTTTACTTCGTATTCCAACATTATATTTACCAGAGAATGTAGATTTAGTTCACTGGAAAATATTTGCAAGTGGTTTAAAGCCAGCCAGCAATTAAGCACCATGCAGCTTCCATCTTGAATTCCCCCCCCGCCTTAGGTGGGGAGGAGAATCAAAAAAAAAAACATTAAACCTTGTGGATTGAGATGAAAAACAGCTTAATAATTGAAACAAAAGAAAATATAATTATAATTAATTATAATAATAGTAAATAATTATTATAATAACCATATTAACGATTGTAATTAAAAAGGGAGACACAGGGAGAGAAAGGAATAAGACCCAAGATAAATAAGTGGTGCACAATACAATTGCTCACTACCTGCTGACTGATACCCAGCCCGCCTCCTGGCAGCAATCAGTGACACCTCGTCAACCTCCACAGCTGTCATACTGAGCATGACATTTATGGTACGGAACACCCCTTTGGCCAGTTGGGGTCAATTGTCCTGCTCATCCCCCCTCACTCAACCCCCAGCTTCTTGTGCACCTGCTCCCTGTCAGAGCAGGGGAAACTGAATCGTCCTTGACTTGGAATAAGCACTACTTAGCAACAACCAAAACATCAGTGTGTTATCAACATTATTGTTATAGTAAATCCAAAGCACAACACTGAAGCAGCTATGACTAAGAAGAAAACTAATTCTATGCCAGCCAAAACCAGAAGAGTAAGTTTTATGAATTTCATTTAAATGCTTTAGCAAATAAAATAAAATAAACTCCCTGAAAAGTGAAATGAGGTTTGCAGAGAGACAAAATAGACTTCGTTAGGTAACTGGTATAGAGCCCAAAAATACAGCAGGCAGGCTTTCTAGTAGCACCAGATCTCAGCCAGTAACATCCTTCAAAGCTAAACAACTTTCACCGTAGTTGGGAAAAAGTGGTTTGAGTTCAAGGTAATTTTGTAACCACTTGATTTGAAAGAAAGGTGTAATCAGTACCTGTAGAGAGAAGGTTATTAGCAAGGGGAGAGATGACAATGTTATTCTCCTGTTTTTAACATGTACAGAAGTCCATGGAACCAAAAGGGAAAGAGAAAGAATAAGCAAATGTGGAACAGCAAGAGATCAAGTAGGAAGAGATTTATGGAAATAAACTGTGATATGCCTTGAAATGAATGCCTTCTCAGAGTCCAGGAGTTTCAGTAGTGAATAGAGTTATGACTTTTAACCCTCCAATTTGTCATTTTAATGTATTTCACAGGTCCCCATCAAGGGGTATGCTCTCAAAGATGGAACAGCTGCTTCCCGGAAAATGCTTTCACTTTGATAGCTGAATGATGCTCACCTTTATTGACTGTGCACATTCTTTTGGTATGGAGCAATATATAGGCTTCATAAAGAATTCCAACCCTTTACCCATTCCTCCCACCAGTGGTGTTAGTCATCCCTCTTAAATCCTCTAATTGATCAACCTTGATAAGTTAATGTCTAAACAAGTATTCTTGAATTTTACATTGCCTGAAGATGTCTGTTTCTATTTTAAGGCCTAAAGAAGGCTCAGCATGCCCAACATCTTGTCTGGGTTTTTTCCATGAAACAGTAATGAAAGATGACATTTCTCCCCACAAACTTTATTTCTCCTGAACCATCACTGCTCAAACATCATGAAAATTTAAGCTAGATGAAACAATCAGAAAGAAAGGAAGCTCAATTTTAACTTTAAATGAACACCATAAAAAAGAGAAAACTACAACATTTTAGACCGGAATTATATACAGCAATTACTACAAGGTCATTTCATAAAATATTTTTAGTTTTCTCACAAAAATCTTTGCTTTTATACTGTGGTATGCAGCCCCTTTTTGTAAAAAGAGACTGATGGTGAAGTTTGTACGTCTCAGTTCTGTTGTCTCCCTGACAGAGACATTTTCACACCTTGCTGTCACAGACTCTTTTCCAAGCCTCCGAAATACCAAGGAAAAAGTTGAATCAAGACCTTTATCCTATTCACTTATTCTTATGACAAAACCTTGTCATGAGAATGGCATTCCATCAGTCAAGAAGATGAAGAAGAACCTATAAAGACCTTCTGAAATACAAGCAAAAATTATGATTTGGTGGCCTTCTCCCAAATTGGAGAGGTGTCGATTTGATGAACAGACCACTTGGTGGATAAGGATTTGACTGGATTGTCACACTTAAAGAGTTGTGGTCAATGGCTCAATGTCCAAATGGAGCCCATTGACAAGTGTCATTCCTCAGGGGTCAATATTGGGACTGGTGCCATTTAACATCTTTGTCAGCAACACATACAAAGTCTTCAAGACCAGGTTAAACAGGTCTTTGAGCGACTTGGTCTAGTGGAAGGTGTCCCTGCCCATGGCTGGAGGGTTGGAACTAGATGGTCTTTAAGGTCCCTTCCAACTCAAAATATTCCACGCTTCTATGATATTGCCCATTTTGTCTATTTATGCAAAATGACAACGAAATAGCAATTCACACCTTTATTTTAGGGATTTATTGCTTCTCTACAACATGATACTTCTCAACACATTCTTTGCTAAGAACTGCATGTGGCAAAGATGTCTGCTGTGAAAACTGCAGAGAATATGCATTCATAGAAAACAAACCATTCATAGCTTTCCAAATTGTTTGTGATTGCTCTGTCTCTGCAGATAGCTACAGCCCAGTCTTACACTTTTATCAAGTGGTGAAATGAAAGACATCATAGAAAACTCTGGTAGGGCAGAAGGCAAGGAAGATTCAAAAATAAAGCTGGCACTAAGAACAGGAGATACATTAGAAACATTCAGCACTGCAAGTGAAAAGTGTCTGATACTTTAAAGGCAATAAATAGTGGGCCCAAAATTATTTACTTTCTAACAAAGACCTGTCAGAGACTAAGTCACCTTGCCAGCCAAATGGTTAACAGAAATTGTTTGTTACACTATATTGAAGAAATAGTATTTAAACTCAGCTAAAACGAGGATTTACTGCGCTTGTATTTTTACTTCTGGTAATAAAAGAAAAATATAAACAGATGGCTCCAGCATATATAGCTGATAAAACATACCAATTAAACTAAAGAGCATACTGGTAATAAAATCATGTCACCTAGAATTCTAAGGGCAGAAATTCATGGCTATTTAAATGACAATACTAGGAAAACCCAGGCCTTAAAAATTAATAAGTCTGCCTCTCAAGGAATGTCCCTGTGAATTTAGCCTGTTGAAAAAGGAGGAGAAATATCAGAGGTTTAATAGAATGACATATTGAGCATCAATACATCATTCACCACACTTATTCTGCAGACAAATAAAGCTGGATATGCAACATGAAAAAAAGAACCCTTATCATTCAAAAATTAAAACGTGTGAAACATAATAACTGAGCTCCTGATTTATGAATTTTTTATGTACAGAACATTTTCTGGGTGATTTTAGGAAACTCCCAGATGTATCTATATGTATTAGATTTGCAGCTGGCAACACAGATTAGATTTGCTGCTGGCAACATAGCCTTTTACATACAGTCAGAGTTCACAGAGTTTACCACAAAATATTTCTCAAACTCAAAATCTGGGACACTGAAACTGTAAAAGGACCATTTGTATCAGCTGAATATTCACAAGTCCATGGGGCCTGATGGGATTCATCCCAGAGTACTTAAGTTATGGTAGAACCCCTCTTGGTCTTCTACCAGAGGTCTTGGGAATCTGGGTAAGTCCCTGCTGACTCACAAGCTTGCCAGTGTTATTCCAGTCTACAGAAAGGGCATGAAAGGAAGAACTAGAGAACTACAGAACCTCAGCTCCCGGAAAAAATACAGAGATAATTATACTGGATACTATTGAAAGGCATTCAAAGAACAATGCAATCATCAGGCACAGTCAACGTGTTCATAAAGGGAAGTCTTGTTTAACTACTTTGATATCCTTCTATGATAAAGTCATCCACTTAGTGGATGAAGGGAAGATAAGAAATGCAGTTTTTCTGGATTCTAGTAAAGCTTTTGATACTGTCCCTCTTAGCATACTTCTGGACAAGCTGTCCGGGTGTGGGACAAGCAAGCTCATAGTGCACTGGGTGAAGAACAGGCTGAAGGGCAGAGTCCAAAGGCTTGCAGTGAACGGGGTTACATCTGGGTGGTGACAGGGCAACAGCGATGTTCCTCAGGCTTCAGTTCTAGGGCCAGTTCTGTTCAAAATATTTACCAGTCATCTGGATGCAGGGGTTGAATGCACCATTAGCAAGTCTGCTGGTGACATTGAACTGAGAGGTGCTGTTGACTCTCTTGAGGGACAGAAAGTTCTGCAGGGGGATCTAGATAGATTGGAATATTGGGCTACAATTAATGGGATCAAATTTAACAAGTCCAAATTCCAGATTCTGCACCTAGGACGGAGTAGTGCCAGACACAAGTATAAACTGAGAGAGGAGTAGCTGGAGAGCAGTCATGCAGAAAGGGATTTGTGGGTGCTGGTTAGCATGGTCAAGCTCACCATGACACAGGAAGAAGCCTTGGGAGCTAAGAGGGAAAACCCCATCCTGGGGTACACCAAACAGCACGACCAGCCATTCAAAGTAGGCAAATATCCTGATGTATTCAGCATTGGTACGGTCTCACCTGGAGTGCTTGTGTGCAGTTCTGGGCCCCACAATGCAAGAAGGATGTGAAAGTCCTTGAATGAGTCCAGAGGAGGGCAACAAAGCTGGTGACAGGGCTGGAAGGTATATGCTGAGAGGAGCAGCGGAGGACTTCAGGTTGTTCTAGTTTGGAGGAAAGGAGGCTGAGGGGTGACCCAACTGCCCTCTACAGCATTCTGAGGAGGGGAAGTGGAAAGGGAAGTGCTGAGCTCTTTTCCCCGGGATCCAGTGACAGGACACATAGGAATGGCTCACAGCTGCATCAGGGAAGGTTCAGACTGAATATTAGGAAACATTTCTTTACTGGTCAAACCTGGAACAGGCTTCCTAGAGAGGTGGTCACTGCCCCAAGCCTGTCAGTGTTTCTGAGTCATTTGGACAACGCCCTTAATAACAGGCTTTGACTCTTGGTCAGTCCTGAATTGGTCAGATGGTTAAGCTAGATGATTATTGTAGGTCCCTTCCAACTGAAATAGCCTGTTGTATAATTCTAAAAGGCTTTGCTGTAGTACATTTTTTACATGGTGACAAGAAATTATTGATTTCCCTATCATTTGAAGATAGCTATCACAATTGCCAGTCATGCTTATGCAAAGAAGTGCAATAAACACTCACTCATAAAAACATCTATTTAATTAGGGAGCTGGATCTTCACTTTTCAATCTTAAAGGGAAGGGAAAAGTCCTGGGATTACAGTTCATCAGGCAATTTTCAATCCCCTCATCTTATTTTGGAGCAGTTCACGATCTTTGCATGAAGGACGAATTATATGAAACAAGCAATTAGAAGATATTCTGAAGAATTTTGGCAAGACAGAAACAGTAAAAGTACTCAACCTATGATGAGCTAAGTGCCCTCAGAAACTCATTCCACTGTTTCATGTAAGCAATTATCTTTCTACAGCATCCTCTGTAGCAAAAAATACTTGCTGTGTTCTGACCTCATTGCAGAGAATTCTGTTTAGCAACTTCTGTACATGAATTCCATATGGTACTGTCATTTTTAGTGGTGGGGATACACCAGATTTACTCTTGTCTAGAGCAAAGATGAATTTGACAAACGATGGTGTTGCAGTGAAAAGGTATTTTCAGGGTAAGGTGTTTCAAATCATAAACTGATCTTATTTTTGTCATTTCAGAATTTTTTAGCAAGAGAGAAGCCTTCTCCATGATGTTGGTGCTGAAGACTGCTGAAAATCACCAGTATATTCACTCTGTTTAAACACATTAATATTTTGCACTTTAAAATATATCCATCTTAAAATAACCCAAAACATTTATGTTTTGTTCTTAAAACTGCAGATAACGTGTTGTATTCTAGGATAAGAAAGAATCCTAATTTGTCTACATAGATACGTAGAAACTCTTGAAAATGCCTAGAATTTCTTCTAGGAAACCATTTTCTTTATCTGTTTTCATTACTTTAATTCATAAAATAGTTTATTTCCTAGAATTCTTGGTAATGCTGGCTCAGATATACACCTATTCTAATTCCCTTTTTAAAATATTGATCTACATCCTGTTAAGGTAAATTAACTACCTGTTAAGCCACAAATTTTAATGCTATCAAATCTGAAACTTTAAATGAAGCAGTCAACTTTATCCAAATGCAGACAAAGTGAAATTTTTAGTGTCAAGGTCCATTAATTGGGCATTCCCATTTTTTTCATTTTTATTTTTTATCTCTATACAAAGTAAGTCATTATGAATCTGATTATCTTGTTAGTACAAACACAGAAACTCAGAGGAAATTTTGGACAACCATACATTACCTTGATTTTTTTCAAGGAAAATTTGGACAGCCCTACTTAAATCCTAATTATCTTTTTTTTTTTAAGGAAACACAATATCACACTTACAGAGCTATCTGCAGGTTTTTCTGGTTTTCTCCCCTTCAGCTATGCATCTAAGTCAAGACTCAGGCTCTAATGGAATTTCATATTTCTTCCATTTCTCAGGTAGTTCCTCAGTCAAAGCACTCTACGTATCAATTGTATGGGTTACTCCTACATAAGCAAGTAATGTGGTGTAACAGGAGCTGAGTCTCTTCACATGTATGGTGCCTTCAGCCCAGGGGGATCATTCACCTCACATAGAAGAGCCTTACTCCTGTCCATTCTTGCTCCATTTCTGAGTTACTACACTGATTTTGTGCAGTGCATCCCCTCTCCCTGTTCCAATTCTGGACAATATGTACTGCATAGTGTTGTAGGGGATGAATAGAAGACCTTATCCAACAACACAAAGGCAGTGTTGGGGTCATCCCATGAATGAACTGAGGGTGTTTTCTTTGAACCTTCCCACCTGTGAAGGAACAAAATAGTATAACTTTCCAGATGCCCTTGCCATCACAGTAGTTTCTTCCACGGTCAAGTGGACGCTCACAACCAGAAGAACTGGGATGGCAAGACTGCCTCATTCCTGGAATATGGTGAAAAAATCATGGTATGTTCACCTTTCTAATGCAGAAAAGACATCATTGGTGTCCTTGACTGTGACCTACCACCAGGCCTTTCATCATCTCTGCATGATACTTAAGGAATTCATGTACAAGTCAAACAAGATGTCACCCTGTGAGACTGATTTCCCTTAACTCCTACTAGTCATTGGCAAATCCACTATAGGCAGAGCTCTGTGATGCCATTCTCCAAACACTCTTTCTCCAGTCAGAGCATACAGCTGATATCTATTAAACCACCCAGATATTTTGTATCTCTGGATTCAAAAAAATTGAAGGAACTTGATGTGTTCCACATCCCTATGCAGTACCTGGTCCATCAAGCCTATGACTAATGAAAAACACAATAGAGACTGACCCCATTGTCATGACATTTGTTCACCACTGAAGGAGATTTATGGAGACCTGGAAAGATTCAGTACTTCTGATTTTCATTATTATATGTGCAGGCTCCTCTGTGAAGCTAGAACCTTTAGCCAGGAAAGGACAGAATCATTCATGGCTACATCACAGCAGGTGCACCATTACTCCTGTATCATTAGGGAATGTCAAACCAAACTCACATATAAAAGTCCCTGATTAGTGAAAAGTCATTCTACAAAAGGGGTATGTTCCATACATTTAATACCATCCATCAGAAGTTCATAACTTTGACACACATACTGACAAATAGCCTTTCAAAACCAAATACTGCTTATTTTAACAGTAGGAACACAGAGCCAAAGAAACTAAAAGAATTTTAAAATATAGTTTATACAATCTTACGTAAGAACTTGGGACTTAGGTACTTAGGAATTTTCTGTAAGTATTTTTAATGCAGAATGATAAAGACTGAAGTGCAAGCCTATTCACTGAACTAGACGAATCTAGGCCTCATCTTCAGTTTGCCATATAATACATTAATGCCTTAACTCTTCAGCTACTGACTGCTTTTACATAGGTGAGAATATGCCTGCATTTTTCTTCCTGTCTCTTATCTCTGCCTATTAAAAAAAAAAAAAAAAGAAAAAATCATAGCAGTCTCTTAGGTTCATGTCAGAACAGAATGAGAAAGATATAAATTTGAAATGTTTAAAATACTGGCAAAGACTCTTTCCTGTCTGTTGGCATTTCTCACCCTCAAAGATACAAAAGAAATGGTCTTCAGGCATCCCAAAGGATTCCTGCATTTCTGTCCCATTCCCCAAAACACACCTTAAAACCCTTTAAAAGAGAGTTCCTTTCAAAATGCATGAAAGACCCTTTGTTTGATGTGCATGTAGGTGCTGTTTGGTATTGCTCCAAGCCAATTTTCATAGACTAGCTGGATATGAGGGAAAACCTTCTACACTAAGATTTTTGCATTATTGCTTAATAGTCCTTAGGCATGTGCTGGGAGGTGACTCATCCTGAACCAGTCTTTCCCTTCATGCCTATTGCTTGCAGTCTGTTACTGTTAACTCAATATAATTTTACAGGAAACACCATGATAATCAAAGCAAAATACCATATCAATATATATTTATAGAGCAAATTTGCCCAATTTGTCATATGCTCTATAAGCAATGTCATAAACGTTGACACAGGTTAAGGGAGGACATGACCATTCAATAATGGAAGAAAAAGGTACAGGAAAAGTATACTTAGCTGAGAACAAGATGCAACAATGCAACATTCCTACAGAATGAATGGATTATCTCACTTTAAACAGAGAACTTGATTGAATAAACCTATCTGAGCATGCCCTAATTTGTTATACTTTGATAATTTTCTGATATTAAAGCTCAGCTTCTGACAAACATTTGCTATGCTCAACATAATTTGCTGGTTTTTAAACTAATTACATAAGTAGGGTAGCAATAAAAGCTTCAGGTGTTAAAAAAGCATTAGCATAACTACACAGCACATAGAGGGAAAAGATTGACAGCAGAAGATGGATAGTTTGCATCAAAAAGACAAGTTTACTTTTCAACAACTAATGTGGATATAAAAGGGAAAGTGCAAAAATGCAGCCAAAACAGTGCCTCAAGTCCCACAGCTAACTGCAGCTGCTGGCAGCAATGGCCAGCTGGATACCTTTAGGGTATGAGTAAGTTCCTAATAACAATTCAATCTCAAGAGGATAAAGTAAACTACAACACAGCACAGGTCAGAAAAAAAAAAAAAAGCAAACTGTAAGCAGTAAACTCAGTCACTTGCCAGCATCAGGAGGAGCATGTGCAGTACTGCACAGACCTTACCATTGTAGCTGTGAAGGGGATATTGTCAATCACAGAAGAGGCCAAAGCAGACACCCAGAGCACTAAAATGATGGCCACTGCCAAGCGCTGGTCCTCAGGAACCACCTGGAGTTGAGAGAGAGAGAGAAAATTAAAACTTTGAGATCAGTGTTGCTCTGCGTCCCCTCATGGCATAATTGCACATTCATCACAGTTTTAATTTATCGACACTTATTATTCCTTTAGGCTCTGAGATAGGATAGATTTTTTAGAGAAAATGCATTTAGTAACACAATTACTGTTCTTTTTCCAAGAAACTTTGAACAAATAAAAATACAAAGATTGATATTTCCAATACTCAAATTTCTTACAAGAAATACACTGTGCAACTGTGAATTTTGATCTTTAACTGTTCATATTTTTTTTGCGTTTGTATTTTTGGAGTTTTTAGACCAGAGAAAAGGCTTTCCTATTGCATTTTTGGCTATGTTTATTGTGGCTGCGGACATATATATATATTAAATACCATCCATATCAAAACATGACATGCTTTCTTGATATTGCTGATGCAGGAATGTCATCATAAACATTAATTCAAAATCAAAGTATTATTCATTATTTTATTGAACTAAAATGATTTTCCTGGCCTGTTAAAAAATTATTAATATTTTGAACACACCTTTATTAACAAAGCTGTCTGCTCTCCTATATAGTCTATTAAGTGCAGATGAGCCAAAGCCTAAAAAAAGAAAGTCATTGATATCAATTAGTGAAGTACATGATGCAGTTACAATTTCTTTCAGTGGATGTAAGAAAATGCAGCAATTCCTTCCCATTTACAAGATATTGATATTCAACTCATGTAGCTTCTACAGAGACTCTGTAATTGGAGGCAAAAAAAGACATAGTAGAAATTGTTAGCTGTTTTTGCAGAAGTGGGTTGGTTGTACTGAAAAAAATGGTAGGATTACTTAAGAGCGTGGGACACAGGATGAGAGAATGGCTGAAATTTAAAGATGACATTATTCAGTGGATACATGTTTTCTGAATACCTGAACACAATTGATTTTAAAACAACTTCCCCAAAACCACAATACAGGTAGAAATATATCATGGGTTTAAAAGGTCAGATAAAATCAGGCATCTTGTGCTCAGTCTCAGATGAAGAAACAGGAAAACAAATTATGTTTCTGTTATACGGCTTTCTCAGACCTGTTAAAAAAAAAAACAACAACAAAAACCAACCAAACAAACAAATAAAGCCAACAAAAACTACCCAAAAACAGTACCCATCTGCTAAAACCAGGAGAGAGATCTTGGGTGAATGGAAATTGGCACAGAGGCAGCAGCACCTGAAAGGCAGGAAATACAGCTTTCCAGTGCCCAGGTTAGGCACCTGAACCAAGGTGGTAAGGCCTGTAAACACTGGACCCCAGGACAGCCTGGAGCAGAGTGCTCTGTCCTTCCTGTGAGAACAATTTCCATTTGTACAGGATACTTAGCATCCCATACAATCACAGTTGCTACCAGGGATGAAAAGACACAGGCAGACTCCAACCCAGTGGTGCCAACTCTGATTTCTCTGTGGGTAGACAGAGTACAAACTGAGTCTTCACACCCAAGGACAATGACCTATTCCCTTAACCCACATGGTAAAAGGGTGATTTTTAACTCATGAAACCCAGCCTTTAATTCACTCTGGTTTTGTTTTTTTTTCTTACAGGCAAGCAGAATGAACTATTTTCAGGTTGAATAAGGTGTATCTCTTTTATGACTTCTCAGTTTCTCAGGGGAGAAGATCACATCATTTTTGGTTCAGCCTAGACCGAGCTGCTTGGCTTGCTTTCATTTTTTTCTGTCAAGTAAAAGAATCATTCAGCTGCAGTGCCTAACTTACTGACTGTATTCCCTCACAGAGCTGCTGAAGTTAGCAGTCACACAACACAACTCCACATAACCCCCACATGTGGTGGTCAGACAGAGCCCCGCAGAGATATCAGTGATAAAAAAAAAAGCATTCAACTCACATGCTGTCAAATTCCACGACAAAGATGGACAAATATCCTAACAGGCACCAAGTGATGTGGTATACAACACTGTATAGTCAGTTACTATGGTGCTTTCATTCAGATTGGCAACTCCTGTACCTGCAGCTCAATTGGACATCAGCAGAACACTTGCAGTTTGTGTGTCACCACATAAATTTGGCCTAGAAATATTATTTGGTTTAACAATACATTGAAAAATAAAAGGTTTATCTACAATTAAAGACACAGCATGCAGAAAACAAGTAACAAAACTTTTAAATACGTACACATAACCTGTACATTAAAAAAGGACATTTTTTCACTACTTTAACTTCCCAGAAGAAAGTTTCCTAAGAATTTAATTCTTGCTGGTAATTTAAAGTTGCCATTTTCTTCCTAAGCTATCTGTGTTGCTTTATTAACTCAAAGGTTATGACAGTGACTCTTTAAATGTATGTAAAAGCAATATTCTTAGTGAATGGCAACAGTTTTTCTACAACTGCTTTGTGTTCACACTTCAAAAAAATTTTTTTAACACGTAGTTGTCATCAGTTATAGCCCAGAGTTACATTCAGTTAATATTGCTGCCTTATTAATTATCTATTAACAGAACATATTACTTTTCAGTAACATTAAAAATTTGTTCTGGAACTCAGAAAAAGAGATGTTCAGAAAAGATGGAAGAGAGTGATGAACACACACATCACTGCAAGAGTCAGTCTGCAGGTAGCCCATCTCTTTAGAGATGATGACAACACTAATCACATAACCAATTTTAGGATGTCTCTATGATTTTCAGGCCAATCTCCTGCAGGCAACTAAGTGAAAGTCAGCAATTAGCACTCTGCCACTGGCCTCCCCTGCATGTAAAATGCACAGAGGGTCTCCTAGATATTCCTGTGCCTTCTAAGAGAAACAAGTATTTTTGCACTGATTGGTGTCTTCAGGCAAAATTGGTGTATTCAGTTCAAAATAGAGTTTTACTGCCATTTAAAAACAAAGTTTAGTATATGCACAAAAATTTACATTAATCCCTCTTGTGGACAGTATGTCATGATGACTGTTGTAAATAAACTCCGCCTGAAGCGACTAAGGTAAAATGTCAATCTCTACTATAAAAGTGAACAAAGAATCATTGTAATCCTGAGAGGCATAGGAATTTATGCTACAGAGACAAAGAAGCAAAAGGATTTTATAGCCTGTAACAAGCACTTATGGACAAAGACTAAAAAGACAGTTGTAAAGATTAATTACCCAAAGGACACAATAGAAAACAAGAGAGCTGCAAAGGATTTCCATTTTTCATTCTAAAAGATGCACTAGACTGGATGAGCCCCTAAAGGCAGAACCACCCTGTTGCTCAGGAACTCAAATCACATTTTCCAAAATTACTTTCAGCCTAAGTCCCACACAGGTTTTAAAATGTGCCTTGTAACGGAAAAGGGAACACTTATAGCAGTAGGAAACAGCTTCAGACTGGGACCCATCCAAGCTGAAGGATCACCAAGGGTGAACAATATAAGCTGACAACTGCTGAATGCCCAGATCATGAAAGATTTCCTATACTTCACAAATATCTTTGTTTTGACTTGTTTCTTCTTGACATTGGTAACTTAAAGAAAAGAAAAATACCTTGGCAAGGACTGTCATCTACTTATCCAAAGAGCAACAGATTCAGATCAAAATTAGCAGTGATGACATATAGAACATTTTTATCATTCATTATGGGAAGAATTTAGTGTCTCCCTGGTTTTTTTCTTGATTATCTGTACAAATTTCTTTCATGACCTTAGAATAACAGTAGAATAACTATTGTTGTTCTAGACAGCCAGAACAAATATTCTTTCATTAGCAAACTATTCACTGGTGACTTGAGAAGCCATAAAAATGAAGTTCAGTGAATCATGACAGTTGTATCAAAAATCTTGCAGTAAATGGCAAATAACTTCCTGCATGTTTTACTACGTTATTGTGCAGTCACACAGCACTCAAATCAAAGCCATTCAATCCAAGTTAAAACAATAAATACATCAGGGAATGTAACTAAACTCTTAAAATAGCAGCAGACAAAATAAATATGGCTTGAGTATGGATTCCCTATAAGAGCTAGAAAATGCAAGGGTATATAGAGTCTGTTAAAACAGAGAACTAAAAATTGCCTGAACTAATGGGCATACAATAAATCAACATTTCCTCAATTTTATATCTAGTAGCTCACAAACAAGCCTCATAATGATAATCAGTTTCCATTCATCTTCTCAGAGGTTACCAGATTTTCACTTCCAGTTTGGCAATAACTAGAGTTAGTTGGATTGGATTTTGTTTCTATTTGCTTCAAATATTGTCCCTTTTACTGCTGGTGATTTTTTTTAATAGATCCCAATTTACAAATTCTTGATATCTTTCCCATTATTGGGAGGGGAGTGGGGAGGAAAGAGATTATGTGAGCAAATTTGTTATCATGGGCTTTTCCCAAGGCTACTCACTCAGACAATTCACTAGCTATGGCCTTGTCCGGAGTCACCTGGGTTTTGTCAGTCAGGTTTCTACAACATTATTGAAAAGTTAATGAGAATAGTCACAGAAAAAAATTATTCAAATATATGGGGTAAAAATAACTCCTCAGGGTATACAAAATTATCAAATAGAGAATAAAATGGGATACAAACATGGATGGACTGTTGTCAAGCAGATGAGCAAAAAACTACACAGCAAAATATCCAGGCATTTTAAGACCTGAATATCTTTTTAAATTAGCACTGCAAACTGAAATTCACTGATATTATCCTTTCAAAACACACGCCCAGGAAATATCTTTTGAGTGCTCTTGGGAATCTAGAGAGGTCCCAGCTGACTGGAAGCTGGCAAATGTTGTCTTGATTTTCAAGAAGAGCAAAAGGAGGACCCTGGGAACTACAGGCCAGTCAGTCTCACTTCAGTGCCTGGAAAAGTTATGGACAAGATTATTCTGGGAAGTATTGGAAAATACCTGAAAGACAACACAGTCATTTGTCAACAGCCAGCATGGCTTCGTGAGAGGAAATTCCTGCTTATCCAACCTGATTTCCTTTTATAACAAGGTAACCACCTAGTTGATCAAGGGAAGCCAGCTGATGTAATCTTTTTGAATTTCAGTAAAGCTTTCAATACTGTCTCTCACAGTATCCTGCTGGACAAAATTTCCAGTACATAGCTGGATACACACATCATGTAGTGGGTGGGCAATTGGCTCATAGGTCAGAGGGTAATAGTGAATGGGGTAACATCAGGCTGGCAACCTGTCATTAGTGGGGTTCCACAGGGCTCCATATTAGGCCCTGTGCTCTTCAACATCTTCATAAATGACTGGGACACAGGACTGAAAGGGATTGATGCCTTAAACCCCAATGGTTTTCTTATTTTTCTACCTTATAAGTTTTATAGGTAATAGAAGTAGATTTTAGAAACACTCCTTTCTCCCTCCTCCCCGTAGTACCCCTTAGTTTATACATTCCTTAATCCTCTCACCCCATTCCATACTCCCCATATCAACCCTATTCCCATATCCAGTAGAAGATGTTTTGTCTCTTGTCAAGGCAAGCCTGTCTTGTTTGGGGAATGCCTGTATCTTGGCCTAAACCTCAGAACAGAGTCAAGGAACTGGGTGACTCTGCTCTCTGTACCCCGAAGATGATGAAGGATGATGAAGAGGGGGTCCCAAAAGGCCCCCGACCCAATTCCAGGAGGTGGGCCAGGGGGTGGACCAGAGCAAAAGTCAGAGGGTGGACACACTTGGGATTGGCCAGATATTGTTATAAATGTAACATCTCGGGCACAGCCCGGCGCGCGTCGTTTACCATCTATTGCCGTGGCACAATTAAACCCTTTCTTATCTCACCCCAATTAACGGCTCCTAGATTTTTTTCTTAGCACCAGCTGAGCAGGCATCAGGATACTAAGCAAGTTTGCAGGTGACCACAAAACTGGGAGGAGCTGTTGACTCCCTCAAAGGCAGGGAGGCTCTGCAGAGAGACCTCGACAAATTAGAGGACTGGGCAATCACCAACCATGTGAAGTTCAACAAGGGAAAGTGCCTGATTCTGCACCTGGGATGGGGCAACACTCAAATTTCATACAGATTGGGAATGAGATGCTGGAAAGCAGTGCCATGGAAAGGGACCTGGGGTCCTGGTTGATGGCAAGTTGAATATGAGTCAGCAGTGCCCTGGCAGCCAGGAGGGCCAACCGTGTCCTGGGGGGCATCAAGCAAAGCATCACCAACTGGTCAAGGGAGGGGATTGTCCTGCTCTGCTCTGTGGCGGCATCACCTTGAATATTGTGTGCAGTTTTGGGCACCACAATATAAGACATTAAGCTATTAGAGAATGTCCCAAGGAGGGCAGCAGAGATGGTGAAGGGCCTTGAGGGGAAGCTGTATGAGGAGTGTCTGAGGTCACTTAGTCTGTTCAGCCTGGAGAATAGAGACTGAGGGGAGACCTCATTGCAGTCTATAACTTCCTTGTAAGGGTAAGAGGAGGGAGAGACACTGATCTCTTCTCTGTGGTGACCAGAGACAGAATCAGAGGGAATGGCCTGAAGTTGTGTCGGGGGAGGTTTAGGTCAGATATCAAAAAAGGTTCTTCACCCAGAGGGTGGTTGAGCACTGGAACAGGCTCTGCAGGGAAGTGGTCACAGCACCAAGTCTGACAGAATTCAAGAAGCATTTGGACAATACACTCAGGCTCATAGTGTGACTCCTGGGGATGGTCCTGTGCGCAGTTAAAGGGTTGGACTTGATACTCCTTGTGGGTCCCTTCCAACTCATCATATTCTGTGATTCTGTGATCTTAGGCCATTTGGTAGCCAGCATGTAGCACACAACATTAGGCACAGTTTTCAACTCCAGTGAAATCTTGTTGTATTATTTTTCCTATCACTTGTATAAATGATTGCAAAACAAACACATAAATTCATATAAAACATCTGCATATATAGACCACTGACAAACCCAGAAACTAAAATTCAATTTATATGAAAATGATTGTGTCAGATATATTTAGCAAATGCAGAATAAGGAGAGAGAGTGAGACCAAGCTTACAGTGAAATATTAAATATCATAGAGGTCCAATCAACTTTGACCACATTCCTCTCTGTAGTACCTGCAATCTGAAATTCCTCTCTGTACTACCCTAACTACACTTGATCAACAATATTCCAGTGGAATCCCACAAGCAGGAGGCCTGTGCCCAGGAACATAATTCACATTTGAAATTATTTGTAACTCTTCAGGCTTTAGAATCAGAGAATATTACCTCCATGAGAACAAACAATGCTGCAAAGAAAAGGAGGGTTGCCCACTCAACTCTGTTCAATATCATCTCAAAATCATGGATGTCTGCTAGCACTAGCAGCCAAATGGCTCCCAACATGGCAATCCAGCCTGCATGAGAGAAAGAGAGAACAAAACTTTACACTTCACAAACTTGTTATGTGCTACCAACATATAAATTACAGTATTGTCAAAATTTTGCCACACTTTTTTCTCTGACTCTGGAACAGGGAACGTTCACAGATACCACATAATGAATGGTTTCTGCTTTGAAATTAAAATAAAATATAAAAGAAAAAAAAGGCAAATAAGGTAGAGTTGGGTTACCCCAATAATCAATGGCTTTGAATAACAGAGAAACCTTTAGGTGTTTAGGAATACTGAAGGATTCTGCAGCTTCTGAAAGGGGACTGCATCCCTGGCTTCCTGCTCAAGAAGATAAACAGAAAAGTAAAATGTCCTTAGAACAGATGAGGGACCTAGAGCAAAAGAGACTCTCTTCAGACAGGATCCCTCTATACATCCTGAAGTGTTTTAATATGCATATTTAGGTAACTGATTGAGAGAAAATACAAATCAAATGCACAGTCAGCCAGAGAACAGCGAATCTCCTGTCCAAGCAAGGCTCACTTTCTCTCTGCACAGTTAAAATGCCTTCTAGAGCTGTTTGATCCCTCTGGTATATTTATCTTAAAAAATAGAATGGCATTTCAGACATGACACAAAATCAGGTTGGGTGGTTTTTTCCCTCAGAATTATGCTCTTCTTTCTGTCTTTCTTATCTATTTTTTCCCTAAATAGTAGATTTATTTTTTCATACAAAATAATAAGATACATAATTTAAGGGATTTTATAATGGCATGGAGATAATGCCTTCTACATTTTCAAGTTACTGCTCTTTTGTTGTGACTGTTTCATGCACCTCACCCTATGTGATATATTCACAGTCAGAAAGTGAAGGATTCACAGAATTGCAGAAAAAGTGAGAAAGAAGAATCCTTCCTAGCAAAGGACTTTATCTCGCAAACTTATAATCAAATACCAAATGTGACATAGGGAGAATAGGTCCCTGCTACTAAGTAGATAGAGGAATAAAGTGAGCCATCTCCAAAAGCCTTCAGCAGCTGTAAGGAAATTCAGAGCCATAGACTGATTCATGAAATTTTAGGCCATTCAGCTTACATCTTATGCATAAGTGTTTTTCCATTAAGTTAAAAGAAGAATATACATTTTAAAAGTAAGATATATTCCACTTAAATACTATCTAAATATAAAAGACATAAAGACACCAAAGGTTCAGGAAACTGTAAACATTAAATATTTTCCAAAAAAATCCTGTGCAGTGTTACATCGTGTTCCCTAATCAAAGAACGCATTATACTCTCTCAAGTACATTTTAGGAGCTTTCAGTGACATACTACACTCTTTAAACGAGAATTTCAGGTTAAGTGTGATCAGTAAGGATCAGTGCAGGCAACAAGACCTGAACTAGTGACAGGTCACTATCTCCAGCTGTCATGTGTACAGACTTTGCAAAAACAGTTGCAAATGACAGGGACAGGAGTGCTCCCAGAGTTCCCAAAGCAGCAGACGAAAGTGAGAACTGTCAGTTTCTGTCTACCATGTCTCTTTGATAGCAAAGTTGATCTGCTGCCTTATAAAAGAAAGGGAGTCTGTTCATGAAAATTAAATAGCTATTTGCTCTGAACACAAAGAAAGGGGTTATGGAAATGCAATGCCTAATTTTCTTCTGATTGTTGTCTTGGCTGATTTCTGAATTCCAGTAAAGAACAGTGGGCCCAACTCTGTCTTAAATAAATAAAGAGGATGGCAATTCCTGTTAGTGGAATACTGCAAGGGGAAGTAGGTATGTGCAGATTTGAAGCTAAGTAGCAGAATTTTACTGCTATTTTATAAAAATGTGACAACATTACATTTTCTCACATATATTTTGTATATAAGTACAACGACGTGAAGAATTAAAGAATTTCTCAATAGTTCTACAGCAATCTGTGGTAATATCTTGGTATTATTTCTATGCTTCTATCTCCAATGAAAAAAATGAACTTGAACAAGCTATATGTAGATAACAATCACTAAAACTAACGAAATATAATTGAATTGCAGGAGAGGTGGATGGAGCCAGGCATTTTCTGGCACCGTGAGTGTTACCAGCGTGCATTAGCTTCATGCAAGCAGCTTTGCATGAGGAACAGCACTCGGCCTTACAATATTGTTCTCTGGGGTTACAGAAGGAAGAGTCCTCCTGCAGCACTTCAACAAGTATAGCCCTCCAGAGGGAAGTTCAAACACATCAGCTGCCAGTTCTAGCTGCCCAGAGCTTATTTCAGTCTACACACATGGTCTGTTTAGAGTGCATTTGCTCTCCTTGCTACCTGTGCAAAGAGGAGATACAGCCACCCATCTCTCAGAGGGAGTGCAGAGGAGAGGAGGAGGAGGAAGTCTCTTGAGGAACCTGGGGGACTTCATGCAAGGTTTTGCTTCACAAGACTGTTTAGTACCACAGTTGGACTTCAAGCATCCCACAGCTGGACAAGAGTAAAATCTTCTTCTGAAGCCTGAAGGCCACAGTAGTTCACGTGTGCCATGACAGCTTGACTACCTGCTCTCATCTGAACTGCTTGTCGAAGTAAGCTACAAAGTTAGGGACAGCATGCCTTTGTAAGTTGGCAGGTTTGCTAAGGCTATTCCAGGGCCTTTCTAAGTATGTTCATGACAGTGAACATACTATATTGGCGTTCTATACATTTGGGTAGCTTTGCATTTGTCCTGGATCCAATCAGAAGCATTTTTGCTTCACTTTGAAGAACTGAAAGTACTAGACTGCATCAAAGACTGGCTTCTCTGGTCATTTCCTTCTAGCTTCCTGGGTCACAAAAGAGAGCCATGAGGAAGAGAAATAGAAATGATTTTTTAAAATAACTTCTCATTACTATAGTGAAAGCAAAACCCATTTACGGTTCCAAAGACTGCTTTCTTCACTGCCTTTTAGTGCCCTGGTTTCACAAAAATTGATTTACTGGAAACAGAACTTGGAGAGAAACTGAATCTAAATTCCATTTCTATCTGTTGAAGATGGTGACAGTTTCTATTTATTTTAGGAAAAAGAAAATGAAATTTTATTATAAAAGGCACCTTGCAAATTTATAATGTATTCTTCATAAGAAAAGATTTCCATGTCTTCTGCTTGGTGCCAGAAAAAAAGTACAGTAGAAATAGCTTGAGTGCTTTGCTTTCCTCATACCCAGTAGGAAAAACCACCTTTGGAACAATAAATAGCTCATGATCAACAGAACACAATTGCAATCCTGCTCAAAAACCCCTTATTTTAAAATAATCAAGCAGAAGAACTTGCAAACATAAAACAATCTAATAGAATCAAATAGAAATCTAGAATTTGGAGGTAGGCAGGAGAAAGAGAAAGAAATGAAAGAAAAATTACTGTGCAATTTGTAGGCCTTTCAAATGCTCATTAAGAAACATTTCTATTCCTCAGCAAAAGTAATCTTGTCTGACCTACTGCCAGCTAAAAAGCATAACAAGCTTCCTCCAAACAAAGTGAAAATGTGGACACTGTATATTCACTTTACATGTACAGAATTTTGGGGTAATGCATTTATGAACATTGAGGGTACTTTTTCTTTCCTTGACTTTTCTGGAATATTTCACTTTTTTGGAAACTGAAATGGCACTTGAGACATTTGCATTGAAAACCAAAGTCACTCAGTGAGATCATTGCATGACCAGTGCCGGCCTGGGCAAAACAGCATGCTGGTTCAAGACGATGCAGGATAATACCTTTGGTAGGAAGAGATAAAACTGTAAAAATCCAGAGTGGGAAGCAACTGGGTGCCAAATAGTCCTGCAGAAAAGACTCAAGAAATGCAGACAATCACAACTGAACCTAATGCCCCACTGAAATACAGAACCAGGACTATGAATAATAAATTCTGTGAAGCAACCTCTGTTCTCCTCATCCCTGGTAAACCCTGAGAATATATACTGTAAGATGCATAACCATTAAGAAATCTAAGGCAGAGAAGTAAGCATAATCAACAGCCTGAAAAGTTGACTTTTAAGGAAAAAGTTAAAGAATCCAGGATATTTAGCTCAAAGATAAGATGATTAAAAGGGTCCTGGCAAGTATTTGGGTGAATAGCAGGCTGCTCCAAAGGGCAGAGAGCAACCTGTTTGTGGCAAGCAGTACTGGGTAGGACAAGACGGAGTGAGAAGGAGCTGTAACAGCAGCAAGGAAGATTCAGGCAAAACAATATTCAGTGTCAAATATTTATAGTGGCTTAGAAATAAGTGGAGTGGGGTTTTTTTTAAAATCAGCTTGACCAGCTTCTGCCAAATAAAAATATAATGCTCCTCTCTGCAAACAATGGGAGGGGAGGGATACACTGATTTTTTATACATTTGTCCCTGAGAAAAGTATGATTTTCATTTTCTGTACTCTTTAAAATTTTCTATTTGTCAGAAAGGCCACAACCACTTTTTGTGAACTGCAAAAACCATTTTAAGTCCACAATGGTTTACAGGCTTACCAGCTAAAACATATTTGGCACTTACCTTTGAATAATTATTTACACAGCATGGTAATGAATATATGAGTAACATCTATAACTGTGTCCCAACAGCTTAGTCAGAAGATACCTAATTAGCTCCACAACCCCTCAAAATGTAGCCTAAGGATGTATGCCAGTCCTGAATATACCATGGTGTAATTGTAATGTTATGCAAAGGATATGCTCAATCATTCTCTTGTAAAAGCATATAAAAATATTGAGGTGAAAAAGTTAAATCAAATACATATTTCCAGTAGTGCTTGCTCTACTCAAAAAATATGTATCATCTGGAGTTCTGAATGTAAAAGAAAATGTTCTGTATTTTGGTTTCTGAAATTTTTTGGTTTATTTTATCAGGCATCCCTGAAAACATGCATTTTGAAATTTTGCTGAATGTTTAGAAGTAGTACTTGCTGTCCACAGATAAGCACTGTTTTATCTTTATTATTCTTTTTTTTTTAATAAACTTAGCTTCTCGCAAAGCAACTTCCTAGTCTTTTGAGCAGCCTCTTTTCACAGGCTTAGCTTCATAGAAATAATTTTCTGTTCTATGTTATTTTTGGCACCACAGTTTAAGGCTGCTCCTTGGGGACAGAACTGTGATGGTGACAGAACTGTGATGATGACAGTCTAAGACTTGCACCACACCAGTAAATGCTTGGTACAAGAGTAATAAAGGGATACGTAAAAAATTAGTGGAAACTATAACCCACGCAAGGCAAAAGAAGCAGAAACCTATTCTGCAATTGCAGCAATAAAAAACAGAAGTGTAGCATAAAACAAGGAGGCACAGGACTGGCTACTTTGTAATCCCACATCAGCACATGTGCATTAGGAAAGGATGCTCTGGACTTTGTTGCATAGCTGTAATACTGTGAAGTCAGAGTGCAGAAATCATATTCACTGTTGTATTGTAATGTCAAGACCTAACTTCATTAACTCTTCAAACGCAATTTCATAGATAAGATAGGACGGCATTCAAAATAGAGCATTGTAAGAAAGAAACCCTGGTTAGAGATTGCTATTAGCTAGGCACTGCATCTACAGGGAAGATGTACTGACAGATGTATACCTGTGTGTATTGCACCAACCCGTAGGAAGGAAGTACAGAGTTATCTCAATAAAGGTCACTACAAACAAACACACTCCATTGCCATAGATTATTGACTCTTTGAACCAAAAATAGAGAAGCCGAAAATATCAGGATAAAGAAAAGGTCGACTTTTCTAGAAGTGAGCAATAAAGATCGAAGGCTGCGATGGCAGACACAAATGTTACTGATTCTTGTTTTTTTCTCAAGTGTACGGGCAGCTGCATGGACAGGGGATATTCTCCATGCATAACTACATGTTTATAAAGACAAATGAGCTATTTCAAGGGAGATTTTTTTTAAAACTATCCTAAAATAAATTAAAACTGTAAGGATCATGGAAAGCAGGTTTCTCTTATTTTCAGAAGCAAAGTGTTATGCTGACAGGGATGAGTAACATCTGGACTAGTCTTTCTGAATCCAAGCCAATTTAGCTCCATTCCAACATTCTCATTACAGATTAATTGTCAAATTTACTTTTAACTCATATTCATGTACACTATATCAGGAATCTATTCAACATGACTATGAATCAAAGATGTACTAAATCTCTCAAACACAATTATGTCCATTCTCATTTTAAAACAACAATCCGCACCTTCATAGTGCAATCAAGTCTCTATACTACATACTCAGAGGCCAGCAGGTCAGTCCCATGCAGAGCTGTTCTGGACCTCAGTGTAAAAGTACTAGCCAACCTAAACCAATGTCACTGCATGCCAGAACAGTAAACAGTAAACAAATGAAGCACAAGCAGGGAGTCGAAGAGCACTGAACGAGGACAGATTTATCTAACTACACTGACAATAGGAGCTGATACCACCTGGGAGAAAGGGCTGCAGAGCAGCCCCTGCAAGCACAACTGCAAGGACCCAGAAGAGTCTCCAGAAAGGGCTGAGGACTTTCAAAGAGGACTACCTAAACCCATGTGTTACACCCTGGTCCAGAAGCTACTTGCTTTAGCCAGCTGTACACTTTAATTTTGGACTTCAAGAGATTTCACTCACATGAACCCTTGCAAAGTCTTTGATTCTTTGATACCTTGAGTTCACATTGAGAGAAAAATCACACATTTTTCTCTAAGAGATTTCTTTTAATTTGCTGAGAAAATAGGTGTTTTGTCAAAAAGGGTTTTATAGAGATAACATGCAAACCAAGGAAAAGCATTTCACTATAACAGTACAAAGAACCCAATTCACAGAAGCACTGCACTTAATAGCAAACTATAAACTATTACTAGACAACCACCAACCCAAATTTAAGTGAATTACCACAATTTAACTATGGACAACAGGTGTTTAAATTGCCCACAGGAGTAAAGGAAGAGAGATTAAAAGGAGAAAGAATAAAAAGAGAAAGAGAGGAAACATATTTACCACTCTGGAGGTCACATATCGACAGGTCAGGAGGGCAGAGGCCAAGAGGATGATGGACACCATGTGCATGTCTATTTATAGACACTGGTTATTGTGGCCACTCCCTCTAAGCAGGACCTTTGGCTCACTGCCACTCACTGTCCCCCTAGCCTAAGTGAGGGGTGCCACAGCCAACTGGAGGCTCCAGGGGGTGTGTTGTGGGCTGGCCACCAGGCAGACCTTATTGACAACCCAGCCACGTCTTTCCCTGCCATGTGCTCTGCATGGACTCAGCCATGTTGGCTCCAGGCCTAGACCTATCCCTTCCCTCACCCCTCCCCCCCCCACAAAGTGGTTTATTCAACCCATCAATCAAACAATCCAGTGAGATACGAATCCGGTCTCTGACACCGTGGCTCTAATCTTACTATATCTTAGTACATTAGGCTGAACGGTCTTGCAGATGCTACAATTCATTGCTCTGTTTACCACTGTCAGATCAGGAAGTAAAGAAACTACTTTAGTCACAGAAAGCAGCATCATAGCTTCATGTAGGTGGAGTGTTAATGGAAAACAGTAAGGGAAGAATGAATTTGCCACAGACAAGAGTCCACAGGATGAATAACTGCAGTTAAAAGGGATACATAAGATAATAAAGAGCGAAGGTTTATCAGTAACTCAAAAGTGGTTAGTGATCACAGAATCACAGAGTATGATGAGTTGGAGGGGACTCACAAGGATCATCAAGTCCAGCTCTTAGCCCTGCACAGGACCATCCCCAAGAATCACACCACATCCCTGAGAGTATTGTCCAAACACTTCTTGAACTCTGTCAGGCTTGGTGCTGTGACCACTTCCCTGAGGAGCCTGTTTCAGTGTCCAGCCACCCTCTGGGTGAAGAATCTTTTTCTAACTTACCCTAAACATAAAATAAAAAGGAGCTCTGCATTACATGGCCTACCAAACAAAGAGAAGTCAGTTTAAATTAAATGAAAACAATTATTTTCCTACTTTTCCACTATTTCAGTCACTGTTTTAAAATGTTTCAAAATGCAAGATACAGCTAGTTACCATAAACTGCAAAAAAGAGAGCTTCAGGCCCTCAAAAGTAGCTGCAGCAGAATTTGCAGACTAAGTCTACAGTTAGAAGTTAAACCAAGTGAATTTAGAGGACAAGAGAAAGTTTTGCAAGAGAAATTAGATTTAACTACATAAAAAACTGTCATCAAACAAGATAAACATTTTTCTGTAAATATTGAGGGATTTTAGATTTAGAGTAAGAATGATGTGGAAAATTTTAATCTTGGATGTTTACTTGACAGATGTGACATGGAGTGCTGCTTATAGAACTTGTCCTACTACCCAGAAAGGTCTTAGTGATCATGTTAGTTAGTTAAATGAATAAAACCATAATTTTTTCTAAGTTCCTAAGTTTGAGATTTTTGCTAACACTGCTTTAATCATACCAAAGCTGAAATCTAGCTGAACCACAGCTGTTGATCACCTCCACTGATTATTGATCAGCCCCAAAGATTATTTTATGGGCAGATGAAGGAAATTAGCTTGAACATTGATATCTGAAGGATCACAGACATCTTTGTCACCAAAGATACCAGAATGGACTCAGACTGTAGCATTAAGATATTAACTCCTCTGCAGAAAAAAAAAAATCCGAGACAGCTCCCTCAGGCAAGCAAACGGCAGTCCTAAATTATGGAAAAATCCAGTGAGTCCAAAAAATCTCTCCCTGTCCCCTTGCTTAAATAATTCATCAAAGGAAGATGAGAAAAGCCATGGATGGTAACACCATAGGTTTACCTATGCAAGAGTAATGTCTCCAACAGGGAAAATGGTGGCAATAAGGTGGGAATTAATATGCAAATAAGGCAAAAACACAGTTGTATCTCTCCTGGCATACTGTCCCAGCTTCCGGCAGTCTGCAGACAAAATAGAGACAGTATCTTTTCTCTGAAACAGGCAACATCTCTTCTCTTTTCCCTTGGTCTTGAAGCTTGTTCCTTGAATATGAGAGCAACAGAATCTGCTGCAACAATCTAAAAGGAGGAGATGACCTTCCCCTTCAACAGAAACTACTGAGCCTGGCCCTGGAAAAGAGATGTCCAGAGGTGGAAGGGAGCAAGAGCGAGGGCATCTGCTAGGAGGAGGCTGCCCACCTTGCATGCAGAGACCACTGAGAGGGGCAGACAAAAGCAGGGCCACAGAGACAATGGATCCCTCTTCATGGATACTAGAAGGAACTGCACATATTTCGTAGCAGCTCAACTACTCATTTAACTGACTGAAACCAAACCAAAGAGGAAGGACCTGCCCCACAGAAGGAGAAGGAATTGGGCTACAAATTGATTTTGGTATCCTTTCTGGCCCGGTCACTTTGAGCATCCTCCGTTAAAACAAACAAACAAACAACAAGAAAAAGTAGCTTAAATTTCAACAAAATTTTGCTCTATATTACTTTTCAAATCTTTTGTCTCTTTTGGGGGATCTCAATATAGTTCAAAGCTAGACATGCCTGCCTAACAGTTAAAGTCAAAACAGGAGTCTGGTACAATCCTCAAAGGGGCTTTACTTTCATCCTTTGTCATCTTTTCTCAGATGTTTTATCAATGCTCTATCAATAGAGTTCCATAGGGCCATATGAAAGCTCTCTAGAAATCTGAAAATTTGTAGTATCTGTTTATTTAAAGTCTCAGTACTAACTTTTTATTAACATAGATATTTCATAGAATTAGACTAAGTAAACTGCTGAACAGGTACAAAAAAACTGAACAGGAAAGAGTTCTGCATTTAAAAGGCAGCTAAGTATGCAAGTTTTATTATTTAAATTAAAATGTCAGTACCTTCAAATTATTTTAATGATTCCAAGTTCATAATGAAAAAATTGTATCAACGCGGGGGACTGATAAAGAATTCTAAAGTCTTTCTAATTCACTCTACCAAATGCAATTTAAAGTTATTAAATTTCCAACACTTCACCCTCTGTATAAACCATTATTCTAGTAGAAAGTTAAACACTGAACTACAATCTACTTTCATTTTTATGAGAAAAACATGTTGAACAAATTTACCCAAAGCAACAGAGTACAAGATTTAGTGTATATTAAGAAATTCATTTCTATGCACTGGAGAACTAAAATCCAGAGACTCAGAGTGGCACTACTTCAGTAATGATAAATAAGTGACAGCTATCACCAAGATAGTGGAATGGGGAATCAACAACAAGAATCCATAAACCTGTAAATTAGTGGAACTCGTAAACTTCTCAGTAGAAGTTTACGGGTTCCATTAAATGTTAGTAGAAATTATGTGTATGCTTTAGTAACATTTATTCATTAATCTAACAGTTTGCCATGAATGCAGAACAGGGAGAAATTATGCAGAACAGGGAGAAATTATACAGAACACATACAGTCCTATTTACTTTCAAGGTTGTTACTCAGCTACTGAATAACAGAAACCTATGCTGCCAAACATTCCATTTGTTTTCATTTATTTTACTGGCATAAAATAGGACAAAAAATGATCACTAGTTGTTATGTTTCTTCTAGCATTGACTCCAACTGCTTTGCAGTTTTGAAAAAATATCTTACCAAGAGCATATGCAACCAGTGCTGTTTGATCTTTACTGACTCTCTGTGGCTTTTCAAAAGTACTTACGGATGTTAGGTTTAATTCAAGAAATCCTTTATGGTTCAGTACCACTTATCTGAGGCAGAAAAGTAGGGGTATAAATTGATTTCTTAAATTGTCGATGTGAAAGCCTTATGTTCTCATTCACCATGATTTCAAATGCCTTCAAATATCTACAATTTCTGCATTTTCCTATACCTTATTAATATAGCACTTTTGCTGTTATAATACGTCAGTACACCTTTTAACTTCTTAACAGCCAATAATCTTTATGGGCTAACGTTGCCCATTTCCATGGCAAATAGTCTGTCAGCAGCATATGTGGAAGGTCTTGCTTACAACCTGATTACCATTGTAGAGCTCTAACTGGCTGTGTATTTTGCACAGAAAAAATAAATGTCAGTACAATATCTGCATATACGAATATCCAGTCAATGATTTATTGATTGTGAGCTATTCCTTTTCAAGACTGTTCCATCTTTCAGGCACTGAGGTGGATGTACCTAGTGGGGAAATTCAGATTGCAAGAAGAACATAAATCTGAAATTCCATAACTTTGAAGTGCTTAGCATCCAAGCAGACAAAAAGAAAATCAACTTTTTATTGGGCAATGCACAGGTAGGTTTTATTACTGTCCTTCAGTTAAATGTGAGGTTTTATTACTGTCCTTCAGTTAAATGTGAGATTTTATTTGGTTCTCTTTTCAGGATATGCAGATCTTGTCCTCATACAGATATACAACTACCTGTATAAAAACTTCCACATATGTCTATATATAGAAAGTATGCATACAACTACTTTTATTTCACACAAATACAGTGTCTTCCTGGGTTTATGTTGGCAAGTGAATTATTATGGTGATAAAATATTGAAGACCAGAAGCTACACAAAGAGTTCTCTATACATAAGTATTAACTATAATACTTAGTACACTTAATAAGCTCTTTATACTTCTTTGTTCTTCCATGAAGTGATTATTTCCTGATCTCTCTAATGCATCTTGGTCATTCACTCAAATGTACAGTGCAATGATCCCAAGGTCAAATTTGCTCATTCAGTAATGTTTAGCCAGCTTATTAGTATCAGAAGGTCTGGAAAATGAAGTCATGAGCACTCTCTGTTATTCCTCCTGGGGTAACTGGGACGTGACTGCATTTTAAAAACCTTTTGAGAAACTGCATTTGAAAACCTGTTCTAAGAAATTGCCGTTCTGATTAACCTGCTGGAATTGTGAGGCCAGAAACATATGAAAAATGGCTTTCTGAAAAGATCTAGAAGGTCCAGACTCAGAAAGATACATCTGCGCTTTTTTCAGAGGGGTCGCTTGTTTTACTTAGATAGAACAAAACTATGAAACTTACCAAGATCTAGGTAGATCCCTGGAACAAATGAGTTGAGAAAAAACATAAGAATAACACATCCCAGCACAGTCAGGCATTTGATAAGGAGAATTTTGTCTGTTATTCTGTGCTGTAGATAGACAGACAGGAAAATAAAATTAATAACTGTGTTAAAGAAGGAGCTATCTATTATGCACAGAGTTCACAAAAGCATGTGTGAAGTACAAACTGCTAATCCTGTATTGTATACTCCTCTTCGGTATAAAATAACATAACTACTTAATAGTTTAGGGGACCTCTGGTGGTCTAGTGGTTAGGATGCGGCACTCTCACCGCCACGGCCCGGGTTCAATTCCCGGTCAGGGAACTCCCCCGGGCAGATGGAGCTCGTCAGACTCCTCGGCCCGGGTTCAATTCCTGGTCAGGGAACTCCCCCGGGCAGATGGAGCTCGTCAGACGCGTAAGGGCATCCATCTAAGAGAAAGCCACTCTAAACAAACCTACGTCCTGAGGACCTCACTGCCATTGTCCAAGCTCACTTGGCCCCGGCAGATGAACCTTAGGATTAAAGGGTGGGCTCAGTTCAGCACATGCTGTGTCTCACCTAAAAAATCCATTGTGCAGGCTCGAAAGGTAAAAAAAAAAAAACCTTTCCCAAAATCTTCGTTCGCGAAGACTGGCCATACTTACTTACTTACTTAATAGTTTTTATAAGTATGCATCTTATGTATACCTATGAAAAACACAAATACGTGGCCCAATGCATTTTAAGAGATACAAGTATACATTCAGTTGTGTTCAGCCACCCCCAATCACAACCTCATTTCACTAGGAGAAATGCAATTCCCACCTCAGAAGGCATTCTAAGCACTCTGTGGTTTCGTGGCCCTGCACAAAATCATCCTTTTTTTCATGTGTGCTTTGGAAACCTATAAACTGCTCTAGATGTCAAATCTTTCATGCCCCCTGCACAACTCTCACAGACATGCCATGCCCATCATCGCTATGGAGTTTCTACACCTCCGTGGCCAGCTTCTGCTTCCTTGTGCCAATCCTCTTGTGCTCTCAACTGTCAGATCCAGTGTTTCCCATTGCGTCTCTGCTTCTGTGCTCTGATCTCACTTTCATCACCAACCCAGGGAATCACCTTCTCCCAGGCTGAGTTACTCCCCGTTTAGAGTTTAAAGCTCTGCTAAAATACAAATCTCTGTGGTTTTAAAAAATTGTCTCTTATGCAATGCCTTGAAAAAGGTGTAAAACCTTGTAAGAAAATCTGTTGGCTTTGCTGTGATTTGATATGACACCTAGGACGGGGGTCTCCCAGTCAAGGACTTGAGCTCTCAGAAACAGGTCTGGATTCATTAGTGATGCCAGTGATGTAGAGAGATTGTGACATTTACACAATTCAATTTAGGAGACATTAATCCCACTGCAGAGTTTACATCTCCTCAGTTTCATCATAAAGACTTAGGTGGTATGAATGTGTGCTCAGCCAAAAGAACAGGATTTATCCAAGTAGTTTATCCCTTCTTGAATAATAAAAGCAGTGATGTCACACACAGTGTAGTAAATTAGAGTCAACAATGAGTACATTAGGAGGAGTGTAGTCTGTCATCATTCATCGTCACTATAAACAACCTATTGACACTTTCTGAGCCTTTCTGGACACAGATGAAAAAATTTAAGAAAACAGTGATGAATCATTTATTGATTCCTTAACTTTTATTTTTCTAAGGAACAAAAGTATAAAACCTAACAAAACCTCACTAACAACAACCTTGCCCCACTGAGAAGCCAGCCACCCTGGCCGCCAACTTTTCTGCTACCATGAGAGTTATTAAATTTCCATTAGATTCAAAGCACTATCTCTATACAAAGGCATAACTTCGTTTACATGAATACTGAGAAAAAATGCCATCTACTTACTTTTTTCTGAAGTTCCTGAATATTTGTTTCCCAGTTTTTATCTTCTTGTGAAATTTGTCTGAAAGAAAATGACACCTGCTTTTTTCCAGAGTGCCAAGAGTGTTGGAATAAATCCCTCTTATAACATATACATCACCTCTTTCCTCTTGTGGAGTAATTCATATTACAAAGGAGTCACAGCCTTCCTACAGCCAGCAGCAAAATTCCCATGAGCATTCAATTAAGACTCCACTCTGTAACAAGCTCCACTAATACACAAACCCTTCTGTTCATGGAGAGCCACAGGCTGGGAAGGAGCTAGACTCCAGGTTATGGACCTTAGCACAAGATCTGGCTATCTGCAATATGTAGTTCCCTTAGTAGTTTCAGGAGCTGATGTGTGTGTCACTTTGCGGTAAAACAAGGGTCATGTGCTAACGTTAACAAGTCAGAACACATATGTTTTGCATTTGCATTTTATAATGAAGTTTTTTAAGATCCAAATAACTTCATCGCATTATCAGCATAGTCAGCCCTTCAGCAAAAAGCCTGGGGATTTGCAGTTCAGGAGCACTGTTTTAATGCTCATGAATTTTCACATTGCTGTAAATGTGCTGTGCTGGAGGAATCCTGATTTTCAAGACTGAATATACACTTTTTATTTATATTTCAGAAGTGTCTTCTTTAGAGTATTGTAAAGTCTAATAATCTGCTACAACCTTTTGAAAAGGAGGCAGTTTTAACAGCCTTTTTTGTCTTTAAGTATTAATACTGTCACTCAATTCAATGTACACAATATCATAAAAAATAATGTAAACTATCTTATTACTAGAATAGTTTAAAAAATAATATTTACATTTTCTTGCTCATATTAACATGTTTATTAATTAAAACTAATTATTACAGTTTCACTTTAGTCAATTCACATGCACAATATTTATCACTGTTATTCTCAGTAATCGAATTCCATGGCATAACATCTGGTTTTATCAGAATGTAAACAAAACAAGGTTATAATTTTTGTTAGTCCTAGTTTATATAAACTTCTTTTCTATACATAAACAGATAATTATATTCACACTCAAGTTCGCACTAAAAATTTGATTATGAAATAATTTTAAAACACAGCAATTCACTGGCGATATGTTTTTCAAACTCAGCCATTCATTAAAGAACACTTGAATTTTTCAGTAAAAAAAAGAAATTACGCCATTTTACTGCACTGAAGCCACAACTGCAGAGAAAAGTGTAATGACACATTTGTGATCTTTTTAAACCAAAATCTACCTGAAAATTCTAAGCCTTTAAATTTGGGTTACATTGATATATATTTTCCGGGCCTTACACATCTGTTTTGTCCTAAAATACTTCGGGTTTTACTGAGGCTGAAGGTGGCTTCATATCTGCCCCAACACCCATGTGATCAAGACAGCTAAGAATACAGGTCTCATCCCAATGAGGATGCCTGATCAGATATTACTGAAGGTATGAGCCCTGTGCTGGTCGAAGCAAACAAAATGTTACCCCTGATGTTAGCAAAGCCACACTATCATTGCTGGCTGTAGACTGAGATGAGCAGGAGCTCCCTGCCGATGCAACAAATGGCCTGTGCCTGCAGCTTGTCCCCTCCGAGGATTGGAGTAGGAGAGGTGGAACATGTTGGCCCTTGCTTACCTGTGAAACGTCCTCAGCTTCTTCCTCAGGAGCATCTCCAGAGTCAGCACCTTCTGCATCAAGAGGCATTTCACAGCAGTCTCCTCTCTGCTGGCCGGGTTAATGCGCTGTGCAGTCAGCCTCCAAACATAGATCTCATGTTTCAACTCTGAAAAGAAATAAAAGTCCTTCAATGTATGAGACCAGAGTTGCACAAAATACGTGCAATGTGCCCTGGACTCAAAGTTGTTTCCCAAAAATTTTCCACTTAGAAAGCTGTTTTGTCATTTTTTTGCAGAGCTAAAGGGAATGAAAAACAAATACAAATTTTTCAAAATTTTAAATAAATTATTCACTAAGTCCTTTCTCAAAAAGAATAAGTACTGTCTTCAAATGTCTGCACAAGCCTTCAACAAGCTTTAGGGCTAAAATTGTAGTACATTCATTTTTCATCAGAAAATAAACTGTCAGGATACATTAATATACTGCTAACAAGATACTAGTTCACTTTGTAGTTAGGCATTACAGCAAAAGCTCCTTCACTGCATTCAGAAAAGACAGCATGTTGTATGTTCACACAAGCAATTTTATCAATGTAAGGCAAAAGTGAAATTTGGCAGTGTCTAAAGGAATATTGTTTAATAATATTTTATTGGTTTCCTAAGAGGATCTAATTCTTCGGCACTGAAAATACGCGTTAACACAGCTACCATCACCTTTGTGCTGACCTGGATGGTATCTGATCCTGGGTAAGTTCAGGCAGACTGATTAACACTTTGAAATCAGACTCCAAAATCTTGTTAGGATTTTCAATCCTTTTTGATTATTTTTTTTCACAGAATTGTTGAGGCCTTGGAGAATGATCAAAAAACATGCATTCGTGTTCAAAAGGGTGTTAAACTGGGCAGGCTGAAAAAAAAGCTATAAATTTTACAGGAAATCACTAAAGAAACAAAAGCAGAATATTCATTCAGAAACTGTCTGCACAAATGTTTCCTGTTGAAGCAAGAAGATGTTTCCTCACCCTTCTTTTCTCTTCTACTCAAATTTCATTATGTTGAAGACAATGTGTCAAGAGTTCAAGGCTTTATATTTTAAGATCCTTGTTCAATCAGCAAATTGCTCTTATCCTAAAATATCATAGAGTCACAGAATCAACCAGGAAGAGACCTCAGAGATCATCAAGTCCAACCCTTGATCCAACACCGCTGTGGTTACTAGACCATGGCACTAAGTGCCACGTCCGGTCTTATCTTAGAAACCTCCAGGGACAGTGAATCCACCACTTCCCTGGGCAGCCCATTCCAATGGCTGATTACTCTCTCTGTAAGAAATTTTTCCTAATGTTCAACCTAAACCTCCCCTGGCACAGCTTAAGACCATATCCTCTTGTCCTACTGCTGGTTGACTGGGAGAAGATGGATGTGGAAGTCATGTAAACAAACTATACGTGTAATTTATAAGAAAAATAAATTATGTAATAACAGGAAAAATTTAAACACATTTTGATGTAGGCAGTGATGTTAGTATTTTCTGCTGCTAATCCCTAGTAGTTCATGGTATCTGTTACCAAAACGAGTACTAGATATGTTTAATTCCCCACCTTCCTTTGTGACTAAGTATTTATAGGGATAATACAGAGTGAATCACGTAAAGATTGACCATGAGAAGGAATTATACCTGACAGAGCTCAAACATTTAAAAGCAAAAGTGTGTCCAGAGCCCACATAGTTGAAAAAAAAAAGGTATCTGAACAAGAATTAACTTACATTTTGTATGGTACGTGTCTATAGATGAGCACACATCAGTCAAAGTGGTAATGTTTGCCTAAGTTTTACAGTGCAAGAGCAGAAATATAGATTCACACTATTGAAAACCCAATGACTATCCTAGGTTATTAAACAACGACTGCTCAGCTTCTTCCCAGAAGGGATTAATAGCTGAACCACAGATATCAAAAAGGTACAGAATCTACCACTTTCCTTCGTAATATGTTTGGTGATGCTTGGCAGGAGCATTATCTGACGCAAAATTATATTGAAACATGGATAGGTCCTGCTTATCAAAGGATCTGTGTCGCTTTGTGTGGAGGTGCTCTCCTGTCATCATTTACTTTTACATCAATATTTGTGACACACACAAATATATAAGCAGTAATTTTCCACTCTCTCCCAGAGGAAAAAAAGTCCTTTCTGTACCTCTTTCTTATGTTGTTTTTGAGTCAGTTGGACTGTAGCTTTGAAACTGTCCTCAGTCCAAGAGAAAAAGTGTAGTTTTGTCTTTTTCTCAGTCAAACACTCATGAAGCATGATCATCCGGTTTGCTATTCTGCTTCCCTATAGCTTGTCTTTGCTGCAACAACTTTTCTGATGACATCTGTTCATCCTGCCATAGCATTTCTCCCCATCCTTTCCAAGTGAAATTTCACCAAGGGTTTTGCTGATAAAGGGAAGTTGAGTCATTCACCATCTAACTGAGATGCAAATCTCCAACAATTATTTTCATACAAAGTATCTTTATCTTCTCTCCTTTAGAAAGAGACAGCTATCATCACTGTATCTGTGCCACAAAAAAACAGATGGAGTAGAAAGCAGCATGACTTGGCATTGGAAATTCCTGTTCCACATCTGAAGTGCCCTGGGGCTAATCTCTAGGTTGAGCGAGATCGGCCTGGTGCTTTCTGGTCTATGTTAAAAACTATACTCATGGCATGTATACATGGCTTTGATCATGCCTTTATGTACACCATGCTTGATTTTTCAGTCATTAGTTTTCTAAACATTCCAAGGATGTGGACAACTGACCTGCTGTGGAATTTACTTCAGCGTAGACTATACTTTGAAAATGAGAACAGTTGATACATCTTTTATGCTACAATTCCTGTTGTGGTAATAATTTGTGAAGAGATTTTCTAGATCATTCCATGGAATGTTTCTCATATTTCTCTTTCATGCACACTCTTATTCTAATAGCTCATTGTGGCATCAGGTGATACATATTTATTAGCAGTAGTTTTTGATTTGAAGGAAATATAATGCAGGACCTTGAAGTCAGCATCAACACTGAACATGGACAAAATCCTTTGAGTCCTCTTGCTATACTTTTCCCATTTTATGTCTTAGGCAGCAACCCCCAGAGTTTTGTAACATCTGATATTTTATGACATACTATGTTACACATGGACAAGAGCCTAATGCAACTACAGAGTCTTATCAATCACTTTGAAATTATGGCCAAAACAGCACAAGGGCAGTATTTGGTTGCCACTGAATAGGAAGGTCTCACACCCTGTTTATCCATGTCCATAAGTTCCTGTCCTCTCCTCATATGAGATCGAATCATAGAATCAACTGGGTTGGAAAAGGCCTCCGAGATCTACGTGGTCATGTTAAGGGTGAGCTCTCCCAACTCACTTGTCCAACAAACCCAGTCTGCACTAATTTCACAGGGTTAGCTTTATGGTGGAACAGCCTACTATCTAATTTATCCTACAACTGCTAGGTCTGTTGCTAGTAACTGAAATGGTACATGTGTAGCATGGTAGTTTATCATTAAAGCAGCTAAATTAACATTTAACTGCAATTGCAGTAGCAGTAGTCAAAGTCATAGAAGCAAAGCTAAGTTTAGTATGCAGTGATTGGAGTACAAGAAGACAGGAGAGATGCAGCTCAGTCAGCACACTCAGCCCATTATGATACTAAAATCTTTGTGAATATGGTACATTCATAAAGCTCACAGAGCATCACAGCAATATACCTAACATTATTATTTCACAAAAATTATCTTTTATTCTTTTTCTGTCTCTTTTTTTTTCCCCAGAAAATCCATTAACAACTAGACAATGATAATTTTTGGCTTAGTTATAGGATCAAATAAAGGATCATCAAACATGTAAACCCCATGCTGCAAATCTGTTCTGGTTTTGTCATTTAACATATTTTGCCATGGACACCACAAATATGACATCCTCAATCCATTGAAATTAATGGAATTTGAGCTGCTGATCTGGACTATGACATTTTAGAAAATATTTTCTGCATTTTCAAAAATATTAAGTTTAATTTAAAAACGCATATTATTTCTGAAGTCTGACAATTAATAGTCAGATTTATTTTCACTCCAGTAATCACACACTCCCTCCCACCTGACTGCCAATAATAAAGAAGACATCCTCAAAAACTGAGTGTAATTAATTTCTAATCTCAGAATCTAAAAAGGTCGATTTTGTTAATTGAATATACTCAGAAGAGCATGACCAACCTTGACGAGATGATAAGAATTATCATTAAACAGCAAGTTTTAACTCACACGTGCAATAAATACATTAACTACCTTTTTGCAAGCAACACAAGTTTACACTGCTGGGCTGTGACTAACAACATGCTAAGCATGTTCCTCTAAATGTTTTGGTTAGTTTTTTTCTGCACATGCTACTGTAGCTTAACTATTTTCAGTAAAGCAATTATTTTTCTTAGATAACTTCTCAGAATAAGAATATTTCTGTTTAAATGTTAACTGCAAACCAAATTAAGTATCGTGAATTCTAGTTTAATCTAGTAATGGTAATATCTATAACTTTTAGTAATTTTTAAATATCTAATATTATGTAATCAATCCTCCAAGCATTATTAGACTGTAAGTAAGTGTCATCTCCATTTTAAAAGTGCAGAAACTAAATCCAAAAGGTGAAACCCAAGGGTAGAAAAAATTCACCTCGAGGGATATTTCAGCTCAATAGCTCATGCCTCTCTTTTAGAGGCAGCACCCCTCAACAGACACAAGAATGAGGCTCTAATTCAGGGAGAGGGGCAAGGGGGGGAGGCAGCAAAAAACCCTGAACTGAAATGTTCTTCTCTCTATTCCTTTGCATAGTCCAGTTCGTCAAGGTAAGGATAAAGGTAAGGAGAGGCACAAACGTTGCGAAGTCTTCAAAACTACAACAAAACATGCTTTGCCTTATTCAGCTAAATACTTGCAATGGAATGCAAGAAATCTGCACAGTGGTGCATAAAGCAATACAGGACATTTATTTAAGCTTTTCAATTCAGTTCAACAGCTGGGGCCCCATGTGGTAATGAAGGTGTCTAATGCCAGCTCTGTTATTCAGCATGGGATTGCATCCGTTGCACAAGAATTACAGGATGCCCTCACCTCTGCAGCAGAGCAGTTGGAGCCTGGGCAGAAAGTTGCAAAGCTCAGAGGGTGCCACACACCTAAGTCACCTCTCAGGAGTCGTCCTCTGGGCAAGCTGGGGAAGGCTGCAGAAGGCCCAGGATTAGGCTGTTCAGAAAGCTGCCATACAGCAAGTATCCTTCTCCTTCAAAAAACAACTGGAGTTTTATCCTCACTGTGCTTCAAGTTTCCCTCTGTAATTTTATCTGCTGAAAGAAGGTACAACACTGCAGGCCTATCTTTGCATCTTATGTGGGAATAGTCAATTTAACGTATCTATGATGGTCACATAAGACTCAGATGGAACAATCCACAGATATTAAAGAGGGTTAGATTTCTCATAACATTCCAGGATAGTTGATAAAGACACACATTGGTTTTGTCCCTGAACGACAGGTGGGATATCTCTCTCTCAGGGGATATGGGCTCTGTTCTCATCTCTGAGTAAGTCAGATTGACAGCCACAAACTTATTTCAGTCCTTGTGGTTTTGTCCCTTAGTTTCATCTACTGCAATTCCCCGTCTTTTAACAGCAGGAATCTGAATGTATTTAGGTTCCATGTGTGCTCATTAGCACTTGCTTAATGTGCTCACACTGCTCTGTTCTGTTACACTGAGAATGGCACAGGATCATGGGAAGTCAAGAGTCAAGTATTTTGAGCACTTGTTTATCTAAAATTCCATTGCAGTTTGTTTCAGAAAATTTTCCTCAGGTGTGAAATCTAGAAAAATAATTCTGGTTTACTCACTATCAAAAGGTTTTAATTCAGATCGCCAGACTCAAGAATGAAAACCAATTTTGCTGATACTTTCCATTAAAGTACAAGTCTCAATTTAAAAAAATCTCCAATTCACTATACTCTGCTCAAAAGTCAGTAGATACATTCCAGTTATAAAACATTTGCACTTATTATAACTACTACTACAGATGTCTTTTCAATACCAGGAAAAGCAGAAGTGGTGTCAGATGGTATTAAAGAGAAAAAGAATCATGAAAAGATACAGCCACAAGAGGATTATTCCAAAAGATAGTGCCTCCTCTAATGCTTTTAATAGGACAAAGTGAGGAGCAAAATAATGAAACACACTTCAGAGTCATAATAACTTTTATCAATGGTTTAAATGTAAAGATGGTGACTAATATGTTCAACACATTTTGATAAATAAAAATAGCAGGAGAAATTAATAATCTGTCAAGATTACGCTTGTATTTCAAACATCATCCCAGTGAAATCTTTCTACAGCAAACAGATACAGACCTAGTGTTAACCAAAAGAGTTCTTTTAAGCTCTGTATATTAGAAAGATCTTATGAACTTCCGAGCCATCACAATAAAGTGAAAAAATTTGTCATAGCTTCGCCAAAACACTGTTAACGGAAAGGCTGGGTCTTGCCAACCAGTGTATATCTGTACAATTTTTTCACAGTTGAGGTTCCTGTACAAAAACAGAGGGGCATAAGTGCTGTAAAAGAAACAGGAGGTATCACTATCTAATTTTTTTACCTCCCATCAGTGATTTTTCTGTACTGATTCCTTCCATGAAAGATGTGTGTAATAAATTGTGAAGTGCTGCCCTATTGATTCAAAATGATACTATATTATACTTTCTTTCTGCATAAGATGGGTAAAGTAATATTCCAGCTGCCTTCCTGTGATGGCTACATTATCAATGCACTAAGCAAATAATATGAGATTGTCATATTTCCCTTGTTCTGCAATGTCAGAATACTATTTTTATCATCTGAAGACAAGGAAAGACAGATCAATGTTCTTCTCTTTCCAAGGGGAATACTCCATTAGCTCTAAAGTAATTCAAAGAACATATATAGGAATTTAAGCATAAATTATATAAAATATTTAAATTATAGAAAGTTTCAATGTGTGGCAAGTAAAAAACTACACTTATTTTCATCATTGGGAGAGCTATTGAAGGCACAAATAATAAAAGACAGTTTTTAGTTTACATTTTCGAACATAAAGGCATGGTCCTGGTGGATTCTGATATGTTATCCAAAAAGGAGTATACAAAATGTCTGAAGGCACATTAAGACTACCTAGTTCCTCTGAGACTTAAAGTCTTACAGTCCTTTCAAATTAAAGACACAATATGTGCCAGAAAGTTGTTATATTAGATACCAATGTAATTAATAAGAAAACTGAATCTTTTAGTTTAGCGTACTAACATCCACAGTAAGAGAGTGAAAATGTTAACTATTCACTAATCATTGTTAATACATACAACTGGATTGCAGAGAAGAGGGGGGGAAGTCAAAAAAACCCAGCCCACATTTTACTTCCATATTATTCTTCAAGATTTAAAAATACTTCTCTTGTATTCCAATGAAATTAGCACCCTGGGCAAAGACAGCAGAGTGCAGTGCATATTGCAAAACATCTTGAAATATTCCTTTCTTTAGACATTATTCTCTTCAAAATCTGCTTGCTGGTTTCCTCACTTGAACCAGCTTCCAAGTGAGTACAGTCCACTACTTTCAACATCACATTAAATACCAATAATGTTTTACTGGCAGTTATTAAAGTACCTACATAGGTACAGACACACCTCAGGAATGAGATTTGTCAATGTACTTTATTCAGCTACATAATTGATGTACCTCTCACTGATTCCAGATGGTCCCTACAGTTACAAATATGTAACTAACTAAAAGAGGACTAAGGACTATTCTCTGACCCCGAGCAGCACATGTACTGATGCTACATAACACCTTATCCCGGGTTCTCTCTGCATCCCTGCAGTGTCCTTGTGGCCCTGGACATTACTATTATTTTATGTGGGCTTTTTTCATAAAAAACACTGTCTGAAGCAGTATTGGGTTTTCTTGCAAGTCATCACAGTAGTTCTTCCCCAGCAGTAAACCTAAAAGTTTCACATCACACTGCAGGGTATAGCATGCACCACCACTGCTAGAGAATGCAGAGGCCACCCAGATACCCCATTCCCTAAGAAAACAACAAAGCTCTTAACTCATTAACTAGAGCCACCTGTCCCAGGGAACCATTCCCCCAGGCAGGCATATCAGAGCTATGACAGGCAAGGGGGTTCACAAGGACAAAATAATAATGACTGGGGCTATACCATCTATATGCCAGGCGATAGCACTGGGCTATACCATCCCTTCAGCTACAACTGCAGTTGATGATGCCTGTGCTTGATGAATCACCTGCAGCACAAAGCACTATAGCAGACGTTTGTAATCACTATGGCACACAGAGGGGAAAACTCACCAGACATTATTGTTAAGTGAGTTTTTCAGTTTTGCCTTTTTTTCTCTCTTGACCATCCTCTTAGCTCTGCCGCTGTTTGCACAGATTCCCACAAAATGAGTCCTGATGCAAGCAGTACATATTTTAAACCCAGGAACAATGCCTGGACATCTTTCAGGCAGCACAGTCCTGTCAGTTGAACAACTGACAACCCTTAATTATCATTGCCCTACTTCTTTCCTCTTCTAGATTTCTACATTTTCAGTGCATTTGGTACTTTTTTTTTCCCTTCCTCCTCTCCTTTTCTTCTCTTTGAGAAGCATCTGTAAGGCTCCACATGGAAGAAAGAGAAAGATTTGCTCACTCATCTGGTTACCACATTTCACGTTGTGGGAAACAGCCCTTTGTTTTTCACACATTAAGCACTTTACACATGACTATGATTAATTAGAAAGTTCCGTCTGTTGTTGCCTTTACATGCTGACTCTCATACTACCATCGGTATTTTCCCAGCTGCTGCAGATCATGAGCTACAGCAGGAAGAATAATGTGCCCCCCCCTCTTGGCATCACCACTCCTGCTTCAAGGGTGGATCTCTCTTTCAGCCAGCAAAACAATAGGAAACAAGAGCAAGCAACAGAGGAGAAATGGGGAGCTGGTGCCGAAGAAGTTGTTGTGTTAGGAGAAAACTCTTCCTCTTTGGCAAAAATGACAATAATAATACTTGTCACTAGACCATATGCCACCCGCTCTCCTGGGGTTAGTGACCTTCCCAAACACTGAGGTCCACATCTCCACAGCTTAATAGCGGAGACATAATAGTGTGTTGTTATGCTTCCCAGGAGCTAAATAATGTAGTTAACCCTTAAGGGAACAAAAAACTTTGGTTTCAGGTTTTCAGAGGGGGAGTGGGAACAGTAAGCTTAATTCCTCTCACACTCATATATTATTATTTCCACTTATATATCCTTTTGGGAAAGTGTAGATATATATACTTTTTAAACCTTCTCAGCTTACTCTTCTAACCCTAGCATCTTTTCCTGCATCACATAGAACAAGGAGCAAATTTATCACCTGAAAGACACACTCAAAAAAGTCCTCAAAATATCCCTTCATTCTTAAAAAAATCAGATTTTCTCTCTCATGGCTGAGTTCTTCAGATTCTTTTTTTCCTTTGTAATATGCCCTGCTTAAAGCCACTGCAGGCAGATAGTGGTTTCTGGGGAATAAACATGCATTTTTACCACTGCAGAGGTGCTCTGGTTCAATCTGGAAGCCAATAGAGACACTGGTAACATACAGCATTGAAATTAAGCTAACAATGTATTTTCAGAATATGAGCATTGTCTGTTTTTAAAATTAGTGCTAATCCATTCTCAACAATCTGTGTAGCCTAAAGCAACAGAAAAAACCTTAAAGCACATGGCTCACAGGGAAAAAAAATCTGTGGAAAATAATATACTAATTAAATCTCACATATCTTGTTTAATTGCTAATTGGGGGCAGAGTGAGAGAAGACTAGTGTTTAGTTGATTAAAACAGCTGCTTCAAACAAGCCATTTGAAGATATCACAGAACCATTGCAACCTGAAATGAAAGGACCCATGAAAGCACCTTAGAACCCATTCTGCAGATCCAAACCATGACAGCTATCTCCTAATGGAGCTGTATTGGTCTCTTTCTCTACCGCTTTCACAGAAATTTTTAATAGGAAGAGTGGCTCTTCAGCATTTGCTCTAATTGAACAGCTACCGATTAGGGTTGCAGCAAAGGACAAGCAGCTGATTATAAGAACACATGGTACACTGATTAGGAGACTGCTATATCTGAACAGACTAAGCTGCAAATAACAAAGATACCAAGAAATTAAATGAGGGAAATATGCTAACCAGTGTTTCACTGGCAAAAATACTACGTTAGTGAATAAAGTGTACTATTCAAATTAATTAAAAAAATTGTCATGCATAAATTATTTCTTAAAATTCCAAAACATAAGCTTTCAAAGTTTATAGCTCAAAGCAAAAAGTAACAATTCTATATTCTAAAATATCTATTCACAGAATAATGCTATTATGTCAAGATCAACCATTAGAGTTGGCAGAAATAATTTTCTTGCTCCTTAGATATGACTTATCTCGAGACACCTTGCAAGCTAGTACTTTTAAAGATAATGTAAGTATATAATAGCTCTAGTTATTCATGGAAATGTTCATGAAGCTATGGCTTTTATAGAAAATAAGAAATTAATAAAAGTAGATTAATTTTTTTTAAAATGAGAAAGTTGGGAAGTTATAAAAATGCTGAATACCAAGAACTTAATAATGTGTTTCCAGGCAATGAAGAACAGTAATAATTTTATATAATGACGCATAACTACACAGGATTTTATCTGGGAATTTGCGAAGGTTCCTCTGCTCCCCAAGAAAAAGATTCTCCTGAATTCTCTTAGAAAACAGTTAGGCAGTATAACCTCTAGAACACCTCAAAAACGTTTTGGATCCTAATACTGAGAAAGACTCTGGCCCGTAGAGATATACAGATAAGCTGAGAGCACTTTGTGCTGAATGGGTGCTGAAGTCCCTCAAAATAAAATGTCTTCACAAGAAATTTCTAAGCAGTGAAATCTCTTCTCTGACCTTTTTATGAGAACAGGTTCAAGAGGTATGGTATAATCCACTACAGAGAGGACTGTCACTTCTGCCTTTTTAATACAGTCTTAATCCTAAAGCAAATTTTCCCTGGAACAAGGCAAGGCACTATAAGTGGTACTCATTTTGCCTAAATGAGTTACCTATCATGAAGGTCTCTGACACCAAGTTGGTCACCTTGGACTCTCCTTATACTCAGAAGAAGTAGGCTTTTGGGGGCTGCAATATAACTGTTCTATCACAGACAGCTACATTAGTTTTTAAGAGCACTTATCTTTCTCCACAGATTACAAATGAAGTGAAGATAGATCAACCCTATCAAAAGTTGCCCTCCTCATGCTAAAGAGATGCCACACACCCAGGTTCAGGGATGTCATACGGCACATTAAAACATCTGTTGCATGGTCAGTGGAGGCCTGAATCCTAAGTCTTCTGCAGCCAAAAGTAAAAAAAGCACCAATCCTGTGGAAGAAACTGTTATACTCTACTATACTTGTACAAAGATTGCTAAGAAATTTTACTTAGTGAATTACTTCTTACCTCATAAAGACATTGGGAACATTTTGGAGTTATTATTAAACTTCGTCACTGAAAGAGAAGCCCTAGAACAATGATGAAAACTTCAAAATGACTGAATACAAAGACATAAAAGCATGAAGACAAAAAGGGACCGACATAATCAACAGTCATTGAAACTACTTTAACAGCTTCAGAGACTACTGAGGTGCGGGACATAAAAAGACATAGATTAGTTCTCCTGAATTGTAGAAATTATGCACCAGGGAAACTTAGGATTAGAAGAGCCACAGAGGCAAGCTGGAAAGAATTTGGAAAGTTCTACTTTGATGAAATGTCTTTCACTGACCATAAACCAGGGAAAAAACTGCTGAAAAATCCAGTGGAAGAAAACCAGCAGCAAGGGAATGTGTCAGTGCCTGTCACAAGGGAAACTTGGGTTATTTCTAAAGCTATGTTGTGAACTCAGCACCTTGAGCAGATGTTATGTGTTGCAATACAAAACATTCTGGTATTCAAGCCTATGGCTATAATAAATGATGCAAAATATCCATGCAAATTTTGAAATATATTTAATAATTCATGTCAAAGCCTCAATTTTAGCACCAGAAAAGCATCAATTTCTAAAAATCAGAAAATATCACCACTAAAAATAAAATCTTACTTATTAGTTGAAAAATTAATGTTCAGAGACTGAAGGAGAATGGGTACTTCCATCTGAAGACTGCATTGTGTTCAGTTTCCATTTAGTACATATTCAGTGTAACAATAATAACTTTTTTTCACGCTCACACTTACCAACAATTTCACTTGGCTCCTTATTGTAAAGTTTTTTGTTCCAGTAAAGAAGTCTGAGAAAAGGAAAGGAGACCAGAACAACAAGGCAGATACCCACAAACATATGCCCTGTGAAGGCTGCAAAATCCAAACCCTGAAAATAAAAATGAAAAACTAAATTAAAAATCACTTATTTTTCTATATTACCTACAGGGAAAACTATTCATCTATATGTACTTTAGCAATCAAAAATAAATATAAAGCAATAAAGTAAGTTCCAAGTACAGTATCTGCTGTATTTCATCTGTTTTGAGGAGATAAGCCATATAATTCAGAGAACTAAAACAAAACATTACAAGTTATTCTGAAACACATTTAGTGTTCCTGACACAGATAGTAAAAATAAACCCAAACTGAATCATAAACTTTCATTTCTCACTTAAATCAGTGAAAATTAATTTTAAATCACACTAACTCTGAAATAGTTACATTTTAATGACCAGTTTTTGTGTTAAAGTGTTGACAATAATTCTATCAATTATATTTTAACAATAATTCTATCTGAACCATTCTTCTACAATAAAAATATATGTCAATATTCTGTTTCTTTTTCCACCTCATCAGTTAATCGACACACTTCTAAAGATTTTGCACAATGGAACCCTTTAATGAAGGGGTTCTCAAAAAGATTAAGCCGAACATATTATCATAGAATCATAGAATAGGTAGGGTTGGAAGAGACCTCCAAGATCATCAAGTCCAACCCCTGATCCAACTCCAATTACTATAAAGCTACTGCTTTCAAACAATAAGAATGAATACTGACAACTTGCCCTAAAACTTTGAAGTTATCCGTGCTTTGAGCAGAACATTGGACTAGATGATCTCTAGGGTACCTTTCAACTGAACTATTCTGTTGTTCCATATTAAATACACTGTAATGGATCAGGGTTAGCCTTTGGGCTGGGATTCTCTGTAGTCATGGCTTCCTTGCCCAAGAGAAGTTATCCATGAAGCTCCAAGGGAGATCACATCCAAGTACTCTGGTAGTAAGGAACTATCTTACATTCACAGAGCAGAGGTTGTCTGAACCACTGATCCCAACAGAGCAGCTCTGTGGCACATGTCAGAAAGCATAGTCCAAGCCCTGGATAGCTCAGGTTGTCCAAACTGAATTTTCAGAGCATCCACTGATTTCACAGAAACTCTAGAAATTTAGTGTATCTCCCTGTGACACACCTCTATGTCTTTATTGTCCCTTGCTTTTTCACTGTGAGCTCCCTATAGATCCTTCCATAACTCCAATGTATATTAAAAACAGTTTCTTTTGCAGCATCAGCTGATACTACCTCTGGTGTGTTAAGACTATTGGGAACGTACTACATTAAATGTGTGTTCTTCTATATTGTCTCCTACGAAAAGAATTTATGTGGAAATTTCCTAGTTGAAATGTCTCTGGTTCAAAAAAGGAAAAAAATATTTCTCTATTGTACCACAGGGCATAATAAAAAGACACATGACACTAGAAACTGATTACAGTCGTAAAGAACTTTCATAGCCAGATAAAGATTGGTGCTCTTTGGCAAAAAAAATCCATAGCTTGCAGACAGTTAAATAAATCTCAAACCATAAATATGCAGACCTAGGATTAGAATTTGATCCTATTAAAAATACAGGTTTAAGCTTCATGAGCTAAAGAAAGTCATCCTTGGTTGCTATATAATAGATTCCTTGACTCTTCTACTCTCTGGACACTAAAAGGTGAAACTGTACACCTGTTCATTTGCTGGCCTTTTGCTATAACTCACTACAGCCATTGCTTTTATGGAAGCAGAAGGAAGACCCTTCAGGAATTGGAATGAGACTGTTTTAAGAATTGGACAGAAGACTGTGACACCACAATGGAAAATAATGTACCTTCATTCGGTTTGCCTACATAATAGGTCAGCAAGTAAGGTGTCTGACATCTCGGTAAGACAGATTTTACAAGTCAATTTTTATAAATGCTTAGAAAAATTAGACTCTGGGCATCAATTCAAGATTCAGAGCTACAGAAGACATTTCTGTGGGGGATGAAATCAACATTCATAACTCTAGGAAATTTACAAATAACAATAAATAATAAAAAGAAATCCTGCAAAGGCTCAGTGTTTGTAAGACCTGCCCCCAAAGTATATCCCTCATGTTTATTTCCTTAATTAAAGTCATTTAACATTGACAATAAATGTACTTTTTATATGAGTTGCATCTAAGATTATAGCCAAAAAGAAAATTTTGGCCAGAAAAATAAGAACCTTAAAAGCAAGGTGAATTGGCCTTGGTTCAGAAATTTCTCAACTATTGACAATGTGCCATTAAACAGTTAAGAAAGTATGCAAAAATCAGCATTCAGCTTTGTATGTCTCTAAAATGGAGTAAAGTGAGGTAGGAAACTGAAGGGAATTAAGCTGTAAAAGTATTGAAGTTACACCAGCCAAAATAATGCCTAAATCTGACTGGAGAAAAAAATTATCCCATGAAAGAAAAAATGACTGGTCAAGGAGCAATAAAGTAATTAGGATACAGAATTACCAGAATGAGGAAAATTATTTTTGCACTCAAATTGGTCTTATAAAAAAAAAAAAAACAAACCAAAACAGTGAAGATGAAGCTTATCTTAATTTGGCAGCAATGTGCCCACATCACGAAGAAGCCAGCTATGGGGCCAGGTACAATAGTAGAAATTCTCTGTGAAGACACACAGGCATAAAGATACAAGCCAAAGCAGGAAATAAAAACCATAAATAGGAACCCAAAGAATTTTTGGTAACTCTCAAGTTTAAATATGTGGTGTCTCCCTCACATGTTAAAGGACTTTGAATGTGGCTCATTGCAAAGAAACGCAGATATACAAATTCACTTGCCTTTACTTTTTTGTTATCACATCAACTTCAGAGAAAAATAAAACAAAACTGGGCTTTGTTACTGCAATGCTACAATGCAGAAGCTTCTGAAAAAATACAGCACAAGAAATGTGTCACTTGAAATCCACAAAACTAATTTCTTGATGAAGAAAATCACATTAACCTAGAAGGCAAACTAAAATGCTGAGGTTAGGAAGGAAGTCTCAGATCTGACTGATAGTTGAAGGAATTGAAATGAGGTAGAGATCAAATGCTCCTAAAAACAATCAGGATTAGCACAGCTTTATGATGTAAAAGCTGACGTAGATAAGCCTTAAAAGTGATTTGCAGACATGATCACAAGAGGAGAAAAATGTCTACTAGATTTTTTGGCATCCTATCCAAGGGCTTGTATGAACTTTTCAAAGAGAGTAGCTGAGTTGAGATTCAGGATTTTGTTAAACTTCATAATATCACCCCATTGATCTTTCTTATCTCTGAGATCCCTGAGGAAATAGAAAACATGCTACCCTGCTCTCTCCAATTCCGCTGAAACAAATAGTTTTCTAACATGAGTGTGCTTATTTCAGAAAAGAGCTTGCATGACTGCATTGCCTGTGATAATCCAAGACTGGAGTTAATTCTCTTCCCACCCCTTGCTCCCGGCTTTCATCTCCATTACCTCCCTGTATTGATCCACAAGAGACAGTGAGTGAAAATGAATCGTGATGATCACTAGCCTTGGACAACTGACACCCTGTAGCCACGAGGAGGCTGAGGACTACCAAATGCACTACTTTTTATGGTCGATACTTTTTAAGGCTTACAGTGAAATACAGACAACTGCCCACCCTGATGCTTTGGGCTGGGTGTTTAGCACCAGCCTCTCTGTAACACAGAGAATGTGCTTTCAGGGAAAAAGGCCAATTTCACACCAGACATGGTAGCTAGTAACTGGCAACCTCTTGGAGAACTTTAAGAGACTAAAGGGTTTTCACTGCGCCACAGACACAAACGATGCAGCAAAGGATACCAAGATGGTGGTAAAGTAGCTTTATCAGTTGCTCCTGCTCCCCTTCCCAAACCCCATGAAGGACATGCAGCATTTCCACAGAACCTACGTTCATACTCTCTGTGGTTGAGAATAGCACATTTTGTACCTCCAGAGTCCTCTGCACTGCTGGGGCCAGGATTCAGCATTGTAAAAACACATTAAAGTGCTCTACAAGTCTGCTGCATACAACAAAATGTCATTTTCACAAAGATTTTCTTTCCTGCACAATAGACTGGAATAGAATTGACATGCACAATAGGCAAGAAATATTTTTCTTCCGAGAGATTTCAATCTATCAGATAAATACAAAACATGCTTCAAATGTCCCTTACTTGAGGCTATGCTGATTGCGTCAAATACCTCCTGTTTCCCAGTAGACAGAAAATCTAAAGATTTTGTTTTAGCAAGACAACAGCCTAAAGGTTCCACTGCCTAGAGGTTCAGAGCTGAAACAAACTGGGCATCTTTCCTTAGTTTATAGTTTAAAATGCAAAGTCAAATATCTCAATTTCATATTAGGAGGAAGTATCATACTATTTTCCTAAAAGGTTAGCTTTAATCAAAATGCTCTTGATTATTATTTTTTATTGCTTTTGGAGATGTGAAGTTAAATTCTAGTAATTCAGACCCTTCCAGAAGAAAACGGCCATTTTAGAGCAAAGAGAAGCAAAAATTATAGCTGGGTGCAGCAATTCAGGGAGCAGCAAAATCTGTGCTTTTAGCCACAATGCCCTTTACCTAGTATTTTAAAATTAATAAAATGAGGAAGAGCAAGAGTAATTTCTACACTGGTTTAAACAACCCTTCCAGCTGAGTGACTGAGATCTACATTGTCTTGGGGGAGCTGCTCACTGAGTCAGAAATCACTGCTGGTCTAACCCAGTTACATGAGGATAATGTTTATCTGAGACACTGATGAACCTCCTTTTTTGTTTTGCATTATATTCTTTAATAATTACTACATGCAGAAATGGGGAAAAAACTGAAATCGGATGTAAACCCATAAATTTTATTTCATGTACTTTACCTAGGACTTAAATTTTTTTTTGAGAAAAGGGATCACTGAAACATCGAAAGGGTAGAATTCTACAAACTGATTAAAAGTTTTAACAAGCTTGTATACAGCAGACTTAGCAAAAATAGTCTAGTAAACTACAGGAATCCATTTCATCAGGATTTTCTCTTCTATTTTTCTGAAGTACCTACTTTTATTCATAAATTTTTGGTACCACAATTTTTCATTAAATACAATCAACTAATATCACATCATGCTAAATTTCAGCATGAAGGCTGAAAGTCTCTTAAAAGGTAGAACAGGAAAACCGATGTCTGTGAGTTTTCCAGGGAATTCCCATTAAATGGCAGGAATAACTCTGAGTGGGATGATGAAACCCCCAAATCCTCAGCAAATATCAGATTAGTAGCACAAGCTTTACCACATGCTAACAAAAATAGTAAATAAAAGGATGTAATCCACTGGCTAGTACATGCTAAAACTGCCTTTGCCCTTATCATTACCTCTTTTAGGCAGATTAAGCCTAGATAGGTTAGTGCACATGTTCACCATCACTATGTTCACATCGTCATTTTCCTCTGGAGACCTATTCCCCATCCACTATTTAAAGAACTTGTAATCATAGCCTATGCTTAGAGCCCAAGCAATTTCTGATTTCAAAGGTATGATTATAGATACTTGTAAAGTTCCCAAATACAGAGGATTTGATGTTCAACCTTTCTGAAAGCAATGACCATATCCAACTGGTTCGTGCTCTATTATGCATTAAAAATGGAGTTCCCAAAGTCTGAAGCACATATCTCTTCAAGATAAAAATATAATTTTGTTAACAATAGCCACTCAGTAGCAGCACTCTGAAGATAATAAAACACTAGGAAAAAATTTTATATTCACTGAACAAGTTTTCCATTTGCTCTTACTGAGAACTCTTATTTTCCTTCCCTAAAATCTCAATGTAAATGCTATTTTGTGAAACTTATTCCAACTCCAACTAAGAACAAGCAAGAATGCAACAAATGTTCCTCTCCTATTATGCAAATGTTCCACTGATTCCAGTCATGATGGTAGGGAATATGTCAGGATTATAAATTAACCATAGCCACAAAGGAAGAATTCTTTTGACATTCATTTGCATCTCAAGACAAATAAAAAGACTTATCCCCACATTTTATTGAGCAAAATGTTACAAAAACCTCATTTATTCAAACACAGTTTAAATAAAGTATTTTTAATATGATGTGAGTTTTGCCCTGAACCTAGGGAGAAAAATCTCTCCATTGATATTACAGTAAACAAAGAATAAAGCATTTTTAACATTTTCTAACGCAGTAACAGCACTCAAAGTAACAAGGCTGCACTTCATTTCATATTGATTTAAAAGCCAAGGTTTCCTAAAAACTTTAAGCTTGCGTAATATTTTACTTGGCTGCTTTTAGAGGTTGCTGTATAGCAGTAAAAGTTCAGGAAGACGGTAAAATCCGCCTCCCGATAGCACCTAATAAAGCAGAAAACCCAGTCATCTACACAGTGAAATTCACTATTCAGCTTCTTGCAGAGGGAGTTGTCCAAGTACTCCTGTACCTACTGTGCAAAAATAACACTGAAAAGGAAGTGAAAGAGGATGAAAATGGGAATTTCAATGACAATATCAAGGGGAAGAAATTCCTAAAATGTCCAAAAACATGACTATAATGCTAAAAGAAGGTGAAAACTAGGTATTTTCCATAGAAAAAATCATAATAGATACTATAAAAAAATATTGCATGAAGGACTGTTTCCAAAATGTTGTTGCATTCAAGAACTTTTACCTCTGGAACAGATTAAAAAAAAAATAAATTTTACTTGGTACTAATGTAGCAGGTTTCCCGTGCATTTTAGACACAGATTTGTGGTGGATCGTATAACCCTTCTTCACAGCAGCTTTTGCTAGAACTAGTTTTAGAAAGAAGACAACAACGTCTATGTTTCTCCTTCTGATTAAAGACAGCATGCTGGAGCAGGTGGACAAAATCAAGCTATTAGTTGAACAGCTCAGACTGTAAGAGGCCAGATGGTCCAGCTCCCTCCCTGCCCTCACTCTTGGCTTTATCCAGTTACTCCTGCCAGCACTCTCCCAGGCAAATCTCCTTTAGAAGGGGTGAGCCCTAAGCAGTGAGGACATAAGCCAAACCATGCCACTCTGCCTCAGAGCCTAGGATAGGTCTTTGACCCTCTTTCGTTTATATACAAAAATATAACAATTGAGAATATAGAAAAGACGCGGCACAAGGGCTATAGTCCTGTGTTGAATCTGATCTGTTTTATTACGTTCTTATTTCTGTGATGGAAGAAAAAAAAAGCCAGAGTGAAAACATCTGGAAAGTTTTTTGTGCTTGTTTCAGATATAGAATTTGCTATAATGTCATATTTGCCAGCGCATTTATACATCTGAGTCCTCCTAAAAATTCAAGAGATATGTAAAATTTTTCCTTTTCAATATGATTGCTTAATTATTTCCCATGTTTATAGCTGCTTCTCAAAGTTCTACAGGGATGATGAGTTTCTGAGTATTTAGGAAAATGACCTGCATGGCAGGTGCTAATTATTCTCCTTTAGATCAGATGTTTGAAAGAGTTGCATGGATTTCATATTTAAAATGTAAAATGTAGCTATCAAATCCTCAGCTGGCAATATTGCAGTCTTCAAAGTCACCCTCCAAACAAGACAATTGCAGTACATTTCAAATATTTTGATGGTAAACATTGAGTTTATTAAATACTATGAACTTTCAGGCATTTTCCAATCTGGACAGTACTTAATTTGAGTGTATTCAGTTAATTAGAAGAGATCTTTCTTTCGTAGGGCAATAGATACATAAGTTACTCCAAATAAAAAAAAATTAAAAAAAACCCTAAAATTTTATACTACAACTCCCTCATTCCAATCACACAATTATTTTTACACTAGGTCAATTCACACTAAATTACTTTAGGTTGATTTACTTATTTGGGGGGTTTATGACACCTGACCAAACCAGAAAATGCATGCCTGGTGTCCTTGTAGATGTGCCCATTACATAAATGCCCCTTCCATCACACTGCTTGTAGGTGGTGATGCAGAGCCAGGAGGAGGACAGAGCTGGCCCAACGCAGGAGGGGCTACCCCTTGCATCCTGAGCAGAATGCCTCCCTGATGCCCCACAGCACACCAGGAAGAGGTGACTGAGAGTGCCAGAGGCAGAAGGGGGACTTGATGCCCTCATGTTCAGGGATAGCAGGGATAGCTGAGAGCACAGTAAACTTGTGGAAACACCAGCTCCATGCAGATGCTGAAAGCTGCAAATGTGAACACCTGCCAGCAGCAACTATGCCTATCCACAGGGCAGAGAGAGCCATGTGAGTGGGAGAAGATGGGACTGGGATGCTCCCGCTGGCAGGTGTCTTGTGTTCTGCAGTCCCACTCAGCACTAGCCACCATAGCCCTCCCTTTGGCACTGGACGCCCAGCAAACAGTGGAAGAGTCAAGTGGTGGAAGTTAAAATCTGTCACTGAAGCCTGGAGATAACAAAACATTGGCAGGAGGTGGGAGCCAGCTCTGGCCCATGCTGCATGGGAGGAGCCTCCACCCTCCTCTCACCCTTCATGTCCCCTTGGACTGTGGTTGAAGGATAAAGTACCTCATGTGTGTCGTGGGCAATGCAGCCTTTCATGTTATGGGGTCTTGCATATAGACAATTCTTTCTGGTTTGAATTGCTGTAAAGGAATAGAATTGTCTCTTTATATTTACCTTCTGAGAAAAAGCCTCTTCTAAAAAAATTGATGGGTTTTAATCTTAATTTTATTTTTTCTTTTTTTCCAACTTGTTGCCCCCTCTGCAGCTCTCTGTTACTTTACTTCTTTCCTCACTTTGTCATTGATAAGGAAATCCTCACCACCAACAACAAAAAAAGGAAACTGCTATTCTCAGTCCATATCAAAAATTCTATTCTTCATCAGTATTTTGTCCCCAAAAGATCACTCTCTTCTGCCTGATTATCCTACTAAGAAAGAAATAGCACGGCAGAAAAAGGGGATTATGTTCTGTTTATATGGCTGTCTGGGGAAGAGAAGTATTAACACTGAATAAGTCAATATCACCACTTAATTTTAGTAGCCAAACAGACTGCAGTATGTACCTTCTTTCTCAGCTCCTGCTTTGAAACAATAATCACATTTGGAGGATCCCCAACAGCGGTGGCAGCCCCTCCAATATTTGTGAAGATTACTTCTGCAATCAGGACGTGCCTAGGATCAAGATTAAGTACTTCACAGAGCCTGTGGTATAAAGACAATGAAATTAACTTCTTAGGCTATGCATAAATTGCCTTGAATCTTAAAACTTACACATAGTAGTCTTCACACTGTTACTTCAACTCACACAAATTACTTTTACGCACAAACCCACATAACCCACTCATTTCTAAGTAGATGTTTGAGTTTAAACATGGGCTGTGGTAATAAAGGCTGAAGGTTAAAATCAGACCTAAGCGCTTTAGAATAAGGAACCCTCCTCACAACTTATCAAGACATTGCTCCAGAATGTAAAGATGGAGGTCACTCTTGAATTATTACACCCTCTCCCTAATAGAGGATGAGGGAAAGAGTGGGTAGCAAGAATGCTCTCTCAATATTGCTCTCACTGCAGTGCTGTCACACAATTCCCTGAAGGAAGGGTTCAGCTTCGCTGTTCAGTCTAAATCTGTATTATTAAAACCTATATTTCAAAGAGAAGAGTGTATTGCACAAAAGCTTAATTTGATTCACTTATGTTATCACCAAGTGTCAATTTAAAACCCAGAAAAAACACTGTCAGATGACATATATATCAGCACATAAAAACTCCAGAAAATAATAACTCTGCAAAAATACACTCTTTTCCCAACAGTTTGAAATCATTCGGTTAAACGATACTTTGTAATACAACTGGCCCAAATGTATCAATAGTGGTACAAGACCACAATTGTACTTGTATTTTAACTCCGTTGCTCCTTGATTTCCAAATATTTAAAATATAACCTTAACTTTCCTTTAATGATTCTTTCTTTCTGATGGACTTGAAGTGAGAACTCTGACGTAAGTCAGGAAAGACTAAACCCAAAGTATAAAACCATCAGACTGTGTTAGCTATATGTCAGGGTCACAATTTTCAGTTTACTTGCCCTGGTTATATAATGTGTACAATTTTCTAGTTCCCAATAATAAAGTGTCTTGAAAATAAACTACAGCTAAAAGGGGGTAGGTATTACCTTTTTTATCAGCTTACTACAAAATGCAGAGTGAAACAAGCATCATGGTTTATGCCTTATTAAAGGAAATAGAAAGCCTTATATTCATAAGTCAGTAAGATTTTCTGCGAGCTTTATCTCCATGGCAATGACTGCACAATGCAACACAGTGAAGCTGTAGACAATGGCAGTCATATAAAAACAAAAAATGATGCCCAGCATGAAGCTTTTTGAACTAGGCAATTGTTTGGTTTTAGTAGGTGAGTTAAAATTTTATTTTAGCTTTGATAGCGATTCAAATACAAATGTTTCCCACATACTGAGTTTCCCCTCCTTCAGTGTCACAAGCTCATTTAGTATAAAACTAAAGTACTTAGTATACATCTAGTATGAAAGTCCGTTACATAAAGTGAGGCTACAAAGAGGCTCTCGCTTCACAACGATCCGCATGGAGAAGGCAAGGGGCAACAAGTGCAAGGAAGAGATTTCATCTTAACATAAGAAAAAAAGAATTTGCGGTTAACCACTGAAACAACCTTCCCGGGAATGTGGTGGAGTCCCATTGCTGGTGGTTTTCAAGATTTGGCTGAAGAGTGCCAGATAATCTCATCTAGGCTTCCTTTCCCATGAAAGGTTGGACCAGAAGGTCTTTTGAGGTCCTGTCAAGCTGGTCTATTCTATGATTCTTCAAAAACACAATAAAAGATACAGTAGCTCTGCCTCTGAAAACCTTGTTATGCAACATTAGTCTCTGGATTTCAAATTATTTCCAATTATGGAGCATGGTACTGTTAACACCAAGTTTGCAGGTTCAATCCCCTGTATGGGACGTTCACTTAAGACTCGATGATCCTTGTGGGTCCCTTCTAACTCAGAATATTCTGTGAAATAGTTTACTCAAAATATTCTGCAACACAGCTAAAGAAAACTTGGTGTTCAGTAGTTCCAGTGCTGCTTACTGCTAGAGGTGTAATAATTGATTGGGGTACGGCAAAGTGATCTCTTGAAAAGGTAATCGGACAGAAGACAAATGGAGCTTTCATCCACCAGCTGTTTCCCAATTTAGAATAAATTAAACTTGCAAAATTGTTTGTTACTGTTTTACACTGCATTTTAAAGTGGGGGCATATCTTAATAGAATTCTGTGTACTTTAACATGATAATGACTGCAAGAATTACATCAGTTAGGATCATTTTAAAAACTCACTAGATCTTTCCAAAACTGAACTGGATTAAACAGATTTGCCAGACCAGACACAGGTTACATTCAGGTTAAAGAGTAATTTATAATCTCACATTGATTAACTGTAGTTGCAAATCAGGTGTTATTAACTTACAGAAATCTGAAATAATTAAATTCACCACTCTCTTTTCAAAGTTCCAAATATCTAATTTCAAACTGTGAGATTAACTAGTCGCTGTTCCAATTATATCATCACCAACAGGAAGAAAATTCAGAGTCCCATATTCCAAAACAGTTGAAATCTGGATTTTTTTTTAATATATTTGTCACTAGTATTAGAAGGGATAAAAATCTCATTAAAACATCTAAAATTGTATATAGATATTAGCCAGCAAAGGATAAGACAACTTTAACTAAAAAATTCACTCTGCTTTACAGGAAAAAAATTTTGTCTACTAGGGTGTATATGGTCCAATATGCTGTTGCAGTTCAGATATGAAGATGAACCAGAAAAATTAGCTGCCAAAGCAGTGTAAAAGGATTGATATGTGCTCAATATTAACGCAATGGGAAAAGGCAACACATTCCTTTGAAAGTGCCGTCTTTTTATTCTACCACAGTAAGCGTATTTGAAGTTTTGATTTCCATTTAGTTGATCAAAAAAAGTCCAAACAAGCATTTTGCACACATGTTTACTACTGATTGCTGGCTATAAAAGACCAAGTCCAAAACCATAACAATAGAATACCTTATGGTTACTGGAGTAAAGAGCAGCATAGTGGTAACGTTGTCCAAAAATGCAGAAAGAATTGCAGCAATGAGGCACAGAAGCGTAATCATGGCCCATACCTTGCCTCTAGAGAACCGATAAGCCTAGTAAAAACAAAAAGAAACAAAATTAAGGGACTAGATCACTCCAGCTTAGTTTTCAAAAAACAATAGATAAAACAACTTGATCAAAGCTGAGCAACAGTAAGCTCAGAGCATTTACTATTCTGTGTACCTCCAAGAGCACCCTCTCCAGTATTAATTAATTTAGCAAAAAATCATTTCATGGAAGTGGGCAAACATTCCCATCGTGCAAATGAAGAAACAAGTCTGAAGAAACATCATGCTCTGCTGCCAGCCATGAATGGGGTCTGTGGCAGGAGCAGGGCTGAGCCCCCATCTTCTGCCTGCGTGCCCAGGTAGACTAACATGATGAGATCTCTCATCCCCTCCACAAGCTGGCACACATCCCCCATCCTCAGAGCAGCACTGCCAGGGCTACATAGACTGGGCATCTGTATAGGCAGGGGTTGTGTCCGCATATGCTTTGTCTAGGGGTTCTGTTCAAAGCAGTCCTCCTTGTCACTTTTGATTTCTTTCTTTCTTTCCACCCTTCTGAAGAAAATGAAGCTTTGCAGCAAATGAAAGTGTCCCTCATCCTGGGCAATATTTACCCTACAAACAATCCTTCAGAACAGGTCAAGTGGAGAGAATTGAAGTCCCCATAACCCAGCAACCGGGAACTGTTTTGTGAACATCTGCACAGGCCAAGGGCCCTCATCCTTCCTGACCCTCAAGGCAGAATGGTGGGTGTTCTGAGAGCAAACTGACAGCCAGTGATACAGCCAGGACCTGTCTGAAGAGTATCAAGGAGAATTACAGAGCCCTGGGAGTGGTGATGAGGAACTCTAGAGCTCAGGTAGTTTTTTCATCAATCCTCCCATCAAAGAGAAGGGGTTTGAAAGGACCAGTCAGATCTCATGAATCAACAAATGGTAACAGGACTGGTGCCGCAGCCGGGGATTCATTTACTTAGCCCACAGGACTTCCTTTGAGAAACAATCTACTGGAGGCTGATGGGGTCCTTTATCAGAGAAGAGAAAAAGCACCTTTGATCGTAGGTTTGCCAAGCTGGCGAAAAGGACTTTAAACTAAAGTTGTCAGAGAAGGGGGCCTCAATCCTCTCAATCTCACTCCTACCAGTTTGATGGCAGTGCCAGCAAGAGATAGTCAGAGTTTGAAGAGAGATCACAGGTCAACAGGAGAGCACCTGAAGATCACCACAAAGGAATTCCAGCCAGCCACTCCGGACACTAAATCAGCTTCATCGGGGGCACAATTTAAGTCCACCCTATGCAAACAGCACATAGCATGGGCAACAAATAAATTATAGACATGTGCATGCTGCAGGGCTATAATCTTATTGGCATCACAGAGACATGATGAGATGGCTCTTACGACTGCAGTGTTGGAATGGAAGGAAACAGCCTTTTTAGGAAGGACAGGCAGGGCAGGTGAGGAGAGGGTGTTTCCTTCTATGTCAGCGACCAGCTGGAGTGCATGGAACTCTGCCTGGGGATGGATGAGGAACTGACCAAGAGTTTATGGATCAGGATTGAAGGGATGGCAGGGACAGGTGACATTATAGTGGGGGTCTGTTACAGGCCACCCAACCAGGAAGACCGAGCAGATGAGGAGGCGTTCTATACATAGGTAGGAGCAGCCTCAGGTTCACAAGCCCCGGTGGGGGGACTTCAATGTCCCCAGTATCTGTTGGAGAGACAATACAGCAGGGTATAAGTAATCCAGGAGTTTCCTGAACTGCATTGGTGATAACTTCCTCCTGTAAGTGAAAGAGGAGACAACGAGATATTATTCTGGACCTCATTCTCACCAACAAGGAGGGAATTCTGGGGAATATGAACTTCAAAGGCAGCTTTGGCTGCAGTGACCATGAACTGGTGGAGTTCAAGATCATTATGGCAATCAGGAGGGTGTGTAGCAAGCTCACTAGCCTGGCCTTATAAAGAGCAGACTTTAGCCTCTTCAGAGATCTTCTTGGTGGAGTACCATAGGATAAAGCCCTGGAGGGGCCAATGGAACACTCATGAAGTTCAACAAGGCCAAGTGCAAGGTCCTGCCTGGAGATCAGGGCAATCCCAGGCACAAGAACAGGCTGAGAAGAGAGACTGAGAGCAGCCTTGAGGAGAAAGACTTGGGGCTGTTGGTGGATGAGAAGCTCAACATGATACATCAATGTGTACTAGTAGCCCAGAAAGCCAACTGAGTGCTGGGCTGCATATAAAGAAGGGAGGTGATTCTGCCCCTCTACTCTGCTCTTGTGAGATCCTACCTGGAGTACTGTATCCAGCCCTGGGGTCTCAACATAAGAAGGTCGTGGACCTGCTGGAGTGAGTCCAAAGGAGAGCCACAAAGATGGTCAGAAGGCTGGAGCACATCTCCTGTGAGAACAGGCTGAAAGAGATCTGGGTTGTTCAGTTTGGAGAAGAGAAGGTTCTAGGGTGACCTTACAGCACCTTCCAGTACCTAGGTAGGGCCTACAGGAGAGCTGGGGAGGGTCTTTTGACAAAGGCATGTAGTGACAGGATAAGAGGAAGTCCTTTAAACTGAAAGAGGGTAGGTTTACTGTGAGGGTGGTAAAGCACTGGAACAGGTTTCCCAGAGAAGTTGTGGATGCCCCATCCCAGTAAGTGTTCAAGGTCAGGTTGGATGGGACTTTAAGCAACCTGGCCCAGTGGAAGGTGTCCCTGGCCATGGCAGGAGGCTTGGAACTAGATGATTAAGGTTCCTTCCAACCCAAACTGTTCTATGAATCTATGACTATGATTCAATGAACTACCCTTTTCATGTAATCTTCTGTTCTGCTACTGTGAAAAGGTCTGCAGCCATATTTCATGCGTGATCATAAAGCTAATGATAGTTCTCATATCTCTTCTCTCCCATTGCCAGGCGTAAGTAGAGATTTCAGTTACTGTAGGACTGTGATCCTGGGGAAGTCAGTGAAATAACTCACCTTTATACTGTCCATATCACGGAGCTCCGTGCCTGGCCGGTAGCCCTGCACACGCCATGCGGGT